>NW_027103629.1:0-168514 GCF_902728285.1 Clytia hemisphaerica | reverse complement strand
GGTATAATCAAGGTCATCTAACGTGTTCTTGTTGTCTAGGTAACCGTAGAAAGCATTCAGAACACATTTTTAAGGAGACAGGGGTATAACCAAGAGAAAATTGTTGTAATCTTGTTGAAGAGGAAGAAGTTTTCAGAACACATCTTTCGTGGAGAAAAACAAATATCTTACAAGTTCATCTTGGCAAACTGTTTTTACTAGATTTTAGAACACATCAAACCATAAAGTAGTGATAAGTTTAGGAAGAAAAGTAGTGCGATAAAGGTTTCCTAGAAATCAGAACACATCATTTGTATAAAAAATGGAAAGGTCATAACATTTGGTCTCTAGAAGATAAGAACACATATTTCTAAAAAATCTCTCTGCCGGCTGCTTCTGAAACAGCTCCGTTTTGGGGGCCATATACTGTAATGTTAATTTTTTGTTACAAACTATTATATCAAGTCAAACTTGTAGGAACGGAATACAAAGATTTTTTACTGTAACTCATATTTCGAATATTGGAGCTAGAGTGAGTTATTTGCAATTTTCTTATCTGATTTTGGTGTTCTAATATTTCATTCAGACAAATTTGATTTGTCTCAAAGAATAAAAAATATAGGGACAAGCTGGAGTTTTTACAAGCTCTTATTTGATTTGGTTGGTCGTTAAGATGTAATAAAGGAATCTTATTACTTTTTCTAAAGAACGCGTCATCTCTATCACTTTAAATGACCAATTAGTGAAGTATCTTTTAAAAACTATAAGGCATCTCAAAATATATTAGGAAAAATCATTATCACAGCTTGCAGCTGGATAGCCCTGATTTAGTAGTATCCAAAATTGGTATTGTTTGTTAACTTTCGAGGTCTCGAGAACGCGTCATTTTTATTAATTCAAAAGTTTCAATTCAAAAGTAACTTTCCTGGTCCTGGTGTCTTTTTTTCCGCTAAGAAAGTGGCAGTGGAATCTTAGTGCGGGAAGTGAAATCTATTGCAAAACGACAGTAATTATTGGAGTAAATGAATTACGATATTTAAATAAAACAGCTCCGTCCAAGGTACGCGTTAAATTATGAAAGTAATTTAATTTAAACCTAGTTATGTGTAAGGTAAGAAAAGTCAAATCCACGACAATTCGGGAGTAGATATCACTTAGTTTTTATTTATTTAAAAAAGTATAGTGTTCACAATAACATGATATAAAAAATATAAGCATTGCTCGCTCACGCTGAAACTTTTCCATTTTCCACTGACATTTCTCAAACATCTTCATCAAATCAAGCTAAAAACCTCAAACATAGATAAGCAGAAAACACCATTCAAACTTCGTATTGAGTTGTAACTGTAAGCACTTTTTTCGAATATGACAAGAATTTGAGCGAACGACAATGACTGGAAGTTCGCGAAAAAAGATACAAATGGCTTGATATTCAAGAGGCAGTGCGACGCATATTATAAAATGTTTTACATTTTTATGCGTAAAAACAATCAATAAAAATAAAACAAACTTTCACAATAAAAAAGAAAAGTTACACTTAACGGAGAGAAGATGGACTTTTGGCACAGCTTTCAGAATACCAAAAACTGTCCACATTTTACAATTTGTTAGACATTCATTCATGTACTTAGATAAATAAAAACGATTTTATAAAATTATTTCAAATTAGTAACAAAGAATATAAAGTAAGTAACAAAAAATAATAATAATATAATAAGGAACACTATAGAACAAAAGAGACAGTGTGTTTGCACGAACCTTGTATCGCTGCACCACCTGATAGGGTTTTTGATAGTTTTGGAAACAAAACAGCCATAGAAGGTTCCTGCAAACTGCGACAAAAGAAAACAGCCTCTTCAACCAGTACTTTATAATCGAAACAAATCTTTGAGGTTGATGGCTATGAACAGCGAAAGCCAAGAACATCATGATCAATAATATATAAAAAATTTTCACCTATATACAAAAATGACATGTTTATTGTGTTCACGATGCAAAATCAAATCCATTGAATTTCACATCAACACCGTTAAATAGTATTTTACCTATCGCTTGAGAAATAGTCAGTAAGGTAACAAAATGCCGAACTTGGAAAAGTTTTGGCGATCGACCTAAAATATTTTTGAAATTGGTGATTTCTTGTTATTTACAATTTAGAGGTTTAATGAATGGAGAATGAAGTTACTGTACTCTTAAAATCTAGATATTTGGGGCTAATAAGAACTTCATATTAATATAATAATAAAAACGTTCATTTTTCTTAACTTAGTAAGGAAGATTTATCCCAAAGAAAAGTCTTCCATTCATGGATTAATATTAACATATTTATTTCTGACCAATACCGTAACATATCCATTGTTCGGCATACACGCGTCATAACAAAATACAAACACGAGGAGCATTCCCTTCGATTGGGCACTCATATCAACCTTCTTTTAAAAGTATTATACCTCGAGCAACACCGTCGAGAGTGCAGCAAATATAATCATGTTAAACTTATTACCAGATCCAGTAAACTATTAATACGACCAGTGTAGATATGAAAGAAAAGTTCGTTGTTAAGGTGGTACTGGCATTACTAGGGTTTTCTTGAGTTTGTTTATTACGAGATTGCCATGGTGGAATTTCGGGTGGAGCAGCAGCGTTAACGCCGTTTGGCCCAATATTATTTTCGTCGGGTAAGCAGTTAGCATCATTGGGATGACACGTAGGGATGGTAGGTGCATCCGTGACCACGCTGTTGGATTCAGTAGTGACGCGAACTGGAGGCTTCGTCTTATTCTCACCACCACCATTCTTCCCGTCACCGCTGCCTGTCGCAGAACCTTCCTCTGGTTCCTCAGTAGTGGCAGGTCGTTCACCACTCCCTTCATTGTCATTATCGCCAGAACTGTCGTCACCACTGCCAGAACCTGAGGCTTCAGTATCTGGCTGCACGATACCGTTGCCTCCCATCACCGAATCGATTTGTTTGATAATGTCTTGAAGTTTGGCATCCAGTGTCAACACGCCACTATCGTACTCTTTAGATTTTGATGTCAAATCCATTTCTGGGTTAGAGTTGAAAAGGTCTTTGAGATTTCCTTTTACCACTGGTTTCGTGTAACTGGAAAAGAAAGCGCAATCATTTTTTTTCATTCACCGAATTCGATCAGGGGTCACATTAATTTCAAGTGATGGTATTTCGCACGAATAAAACTTTTTTTAAATCTCCGTCACGACTTTAATCAATGACACCCAATTCTACTTACTTTTATAATTAAACTTAATACTTAAATCTAGATTCACAAATAACAGTCAAGTTACCAAGCGGCAAAAAAGCACACTGCTTTGACTCTAAAATTAGTCTCAAATCTACATAAATTTTCTTGTTTGTACGACTTTCAGTCCCGTCCTTCTTTACGTTAATTGATCTTGCACGTTAATGCTTACAATAGCAAAAAAGGTAATCTTTCTCAGTTTTCCAACCATTTCCAAATAAACTGTGGGATTTAAAGTCGTACAATTTTAGCTAAGATAATAGTGACGTATGCGACGCGTAGCGCTATTGTAATATACTCTTAGGTTCCAAATAAACGGGGGGGGGTTGGAAAATTTTTCTAATTTCAATAAACGGGGGGGGGGGGGGGGGCTAATTGCCGGGGGGTTGGAAATTGAACTTCTGAAACCCAAAAATAAGGTAAAAATAGGCTAAAATCAGGCTATTTAGAGCAAAATAAGGGGCCTTCTATTTGACAGCTGGAAATATTCTTAGAGATTAATAAACGGGGGGGGGGGTCCTTATAAGATCCGGGGGGGTTGGAAAATTTTCGAAAAATTAACAAGCGGGGGGGGGGCGTTTATTTGGAACCTAAGAGTATGTATTCATTTGTTATCAGTACAATTCAATAAAATTCAAAGGCCCTCGTCTGCCCTCGTCAAAAAGTCCCATGAAAAGGATAATTCGTATTTTCCACTTACCCATTAGTGTTTTGGCCGTTCCAACAATTAGTGTTATTTTGTGAAGCAATTCCAGCCGAACATATTTGATTTGGTAAAAGATACCAATAATCCTCCAAATCCCTCAACTTTTTCTTCGTTTCTGCGAGAAGTCTGAATGAAAGGGGAGACAAAAGTTACTAGCAGTGTCCAAGCATGCTAAAACCAACAAACCTACCTAGCGTCAGTCAGCAAAAAGAGCGTGTCAAAAAGGCGTGAAAAAATGTAAAAGCCTTTTCAATAAAACTCTCGTGAAGTTATAACGTAGTGTAGTCGAAAAACACAACAAAAAACAAATTTCGTTATAATTACGTCGGAAATTGGAAAGGTTGATTTTATCAACCCTTCTTTTTACTCAATTGACTAAAGAACGCCTTTTGGCTTTGGAGGAAATAAGAGGGCGTTACTCAATTCATGGTGTAATAATCAAAAGAAATGTGTTCTTTATCGATCTCTACTTGTTGTGATATCTTTATGTCAGTTATATAACAGATCGTCAAAAAGAAGGGGGTCATCTTTCCAAAGACAGACAAAACCAAAGTGTTGACGGAAGTCAACCAGACTTTCTTTCTAAAAGAAGCCCAAAATAAACAAAAAAACAACAACTCACTTTTCATAAGCTGTGGCCTTGATATCTTCCTCTTTTCCCATCATGAACCTTGGGATGAAGCGGTCGTTTTTCAAACTATCAATTATGGCCTGTGTCTGTTTCTGGAAATCGGTGCCAGAGCTAACCACTTGTTCCGAAGAGACTTTCAACCGGTCTAATGACTTCTTGGCTTGGTCGGCCGCTGCTGTGTCACGGCGACTTCTCGAATTTGCATCGCCATTCAGGAAGTTCTTGTTTGCGGCTGGTTGGCCACACACAGCTTCAACCTAAAATATTCAAAAACCAAAATCTTCTACTCATCTCGTCTAAGCATAAATAAAATCCGATTAGTAGAATATCGAGAAAGATTGTTATCGGAAAGAAAAGAGAAAACGATATTAAAATATTTCGACCAAACAGACGATTTAAATAGAAGATAAAATTCTTTTGGAGGCAGAAATAACCTTATCTCATATTTTGATTGATTAAAAATTCCGCATTATGCTCCTACCAATAAGCATGTTTAATTCAACAACCTAGACAGAAATCGTATTTAAAATAAATGGCATCTTTAATATAATATTTCTAACGTATCATGATTGATTTACCTTGCGTGTGACATTCTGAATATTCTCTTGGAAGGTCATGATAGCTCCAGAAATCTGAACGCCCAATGGTACAACGAATACTTCCATATTAAAGGGACCTTTTAATTTAGCGACTAGCTCCGTCATAGCGTGAATATAAGTATTCCATCGCGGTTGAAACATCATAGTGTAAGCGTAACAGCCTTTCATTACATTCAAACAATAATTGGCGCAGGGTTTCCCGTTAGGATTGAGTCCATAACATATCGAGCATTTTGACATTTTCATGAAAGCTAATTTACACTTTTCATGAACTGGTGAATCCAGTAATTTCAAACTAACGTCCATGCCTTCTTTGAGGCCTTGTAAAAATACCCTCGACGCTTCAAAAGCTCGGGTCATTTGTGTGGAAATTGTGTTTTGTTTGTCGCCAAAAGGTTTGACAGAGTTCGTGTTGTCTCGGATACAATTTCTGTATTTTGCATCGAAAGTTTTGCCAGGGTTAACCATGACGTAAACTTTTTCGTGGAGATTTCCGAAGAAAGTGTTGAATTTCACTCTCAAGTCAAGTTCTCCACCATTAATGTATTGTCGAAGGGATTTGTATAAATCATCGATAATATAAGCATTGTTCGTGTAGTGTGATTTGTACGTGTTTTCGAACATGGAATGGAGGTTACTCTGTGACACGTTCATCATAATTTGATAGTTGTCTTAAAAAAGAGGGGGATAATCAACATTAGGAAAAAACCACGACGAGTTTTAGTGATAAAAAAACCACGAAAAATAATTTCAAACTTAATGATCAGCAATGAAACCAGAATCCAATTAGTAAAACATTAACAAAAGGATTTGAAACCAAGGGAAAGGTCTTTAATGGAGCCATAAAGATTAGTGAGTGATTAAAAAAGCAAAAAATTCTTATACTTCGTCCGTGAGCAATGACAAAGTTTGTGAACTGGAAGATCTTTGGATGTGCTAACTTTTTTAATGCCCATTATGAAAATGAAAATAAAAAATTAGAAGCTTGTTTAAAAAATGTGAAGTAACATAAGATCACAAATAACCCAAATTGTCATCGATTTCTCTTTGTACAAATGACGCGTCACACCAAGGCGACGAAAATAAAGAGGAGAATAAAAGCGAAGGAAATTTGATTCATCAATAATCAGCTTAGCAAATGACGATCCCTTCTCATAAAAGAAAAGTGTTCGAGTACAAAATCTCCCCATGACAAACCAATTATTGGTCCGTGTCATTTTTAATAAAAGTAGAACATATGGAAAGGGAAAGATGAGAACCTTGAAAATGACACAAAAAAGTAAAAAGGGTATTTATTCTTGTTAGCCATAAGGGTATATTTTAAATGGTTGAAAAGTTTGTATCTTTCGGTAAAGAAGTGACAAAGGATTAAATTCGGGATTAGCTTCATCATGAAAAAATACTCTTGTACTTTGCAAGGGCTTCAGCCTTTTTTTTTAACTTCAAAATGTCAAACAAAATGATTGAGCAATATCAATAGACAAAGGGTTCAAAATAGAATAGCGTGCTCACTTTTCCTGCACTCTTTACCGCGGAAAATACGCGGAAATTACGCAAGAAGCACTTTTCTATACTTTCTTTGGTATTCAATGACATGAGAATTAATGAGAGGTTGGTACAACCTTTTAAAGGGGAAGCCATCAAATCAAAGGTCTCTTCCTCTTGTCATTTAATATAGTCATTTCAACTCTCGTCCTTCCTGCTTTTAATTTATGCCATTGTTAATTTGAACAGCCTTATGCAAATGCAACTCAATATCTTCATATTGTATCGCTGAGTGGGAATATCTTTTGAATAAACAATATGACATACCTTTAAACTCCACTCTTTTCCCTTGAAACATATCTTTCAATTTGTGAAGTGGGTTAGACAAGCCAATGCGGGCTTTTTCACTTGAAGATAACAAGTTTTCCTCTGCTTTCTTCATGCAGCAAGTTCTCTTCAAGCCGCATTCCAGAAGGCTTCCTGTAACATAAACAAAGATATTGTAACAAAATTATTTAGAGTTTTCAAAGTAAGAACCTCTTCACCATTTTTAAATGGTAGTTACATTTTTCAAACCGTCCAAACTAAAAGCATAAAAAAATTAGTACCTAGCTAAGGTTCTAAGCCAAAATACATTTGAGAATCGCCTAATGATTTTAACTACATAAAAATTCTTCTGGCTGATACCATTAAATCTATTGGCATCTTGCTGGTAACTCTCCACTTGAGTCCTGCAATTATCAATTGCAAGCCGGTAGACATTATGTCAGCGACAATTAATTGTATAAATTCTATTTCTAAAGGATTTAATCCAAGCAGACACTTGCTAGCAAATAACCGGGAATTTTTCTTTCTTGTACAAGCCTTCAATTTTGCAGGCTATTGTAATTATATATGATGATATATCTTTGTTCATTTTTGAGGGATTTCCATCATAAAACAGCTGTTTGGTATTAAGTACTTCTAGATTAAAGTTTCATGACAGGTAACAGTTTCATACTTAAAAAGTTTTCTACAATTGGTTTTCAAATCCTACAGAGTAACTTGAAACAATTATTAAAGTGTGACATTGCAATCAAAAGGTATATTTCAAACCTTCAGGATTCAAGACAAGCTGACACATGGTATAAATGTCATTAAAATTGTTTCTTAGCTGTGTAAACTGATATTTGTACGAGTGTAATTTTTTAATTGAAAGCAACAAGAAAGCAAAAAAAAAAGATTGATACATTGGGAATTAAAATGCAAATTCATCTAAAACATGTTGTATCTTTCAGGGCAAACTCATCGCTCTGTTATTTAAGAAAAAAAAACTAGCAGCAAAACCATTTCAGCCAAATAGCTACGATCTCCAGTCTCTTTGCTAAGCCAAGCCAGATATGTCGAAACTATGGCACCCCCTCATCATACCATCAAGTCAAATTTCATGTTCTCCTTACAACCATGAAAACATCAAAATAGTCAATCACATATCTTCAATGAAAATGGCCCAAATTACAATTATGGATGACACTTTAAATTCTTTGCCAAATCACATAGATGTAGTAGTAATAAATGTAATGAATAGATGTATAGTAGCCAAATGACCCACAGATCAACTTTTTGCCTCTGAATGTCCAGACGATCTCAATCGAACGGAATCGATGATCCAACCAGTCGAACCAAATCGAACGCAATCGACCGATTTAAATTCGATTGTCGAACGCAATCGAATCTCAATCGAATATCGTCTGGGAATGTTTCTTTGAATCCTTTAAAACTAATAAAAACCTAATAATCAACTGAGCAAAAATGATGATTCATAGAAAAAGAAGACTATACCCAACCAAACAAAACATTAAAATCCAACTTCTCAATACCCTTAATTTTCCAAATTTTAAATCAGGAATCACTCCTAAAGGAATACACTTTCCCTTGACCCATTCAATGCTATTATAATCGAGATTACATATTATACATTGAGCATTCAAGTATTTCATAAGGTTGCATACGTAATAGTTATCCGACATTTGCGAGTACAATATTTTACGAGCCTTTAGGCGAGGAAAATATACAGAAAATCCGGAACGAGTGAAATATTTCCATATTGTACAAGCAAATGTCTGATAACTGGTTTATCGGTGACCCAAAAAATGCACTTTTTGTTTTGGAAAAAAAAGCAGGGCACTTTTGTAGCAAAGTGACGTTAGATTGCTGCTGCCGCTACAATGCACAACTCTTTTTGTCAATTTATATTTTAGTTACTGGGAGCTGAGAGTAGGTGTGGCGCTCCACCTCAGTATTCGATCTCCCAGGTCTAGCGCAAATAGAAAAGGGGATAGACTCCCTCACTCCCGGCTCCGCCGACAGCCACCAGATGAATATACTTACTTTTTTTTTTACTATTTTTACATGTAAAATACAAGATGTATTGTACCTTTTTTAACCAATCAGACTGCAGATATCTTTTGGATCGCAGATAAAAGCACATACACCAGAGGGATGACATATTTTACCCCAGTTAACTAAGCTGGTCAAATCTAATGGCACCTCTTCAAGGATGACACATCTCGCTATGGACTAGTCAAAAAGGTTTGAAGACTCAGCCTAGGAAACCATTTCTTAAATCATACCCAAAAGTTCATACAACAATCTATCAGTACCAAACAAATAAATTTACCAGAAAATCTTCAGCTCCAGTCAGCTCTTCTTTTTTGTATCTCAAGGCAGTTTCAGTTCTCCAAGAAAGACTTAACGAAGCTTGGAAAAAACATCTGAAAAGATTCGAGACATGACAATTGTAATCAAGATCTGGTACTCAGAGGCCCTTGTGTGCCGTGAACTTGTATACATTAATATCATATACATTGAACTTTTGATAAATTTTGAGACAAAATGTTCTTACACTTCACTAAAACAGATATCCACCTGACACAAAAAAACTATTAACACTACTTTATGAGGAAAACAAAAATCAAACACAACAAACATCAACCAAATTTACTGAAACTTCTCAATATAATACAGTTGGATATGGTTTGGTAACTGTAAGTTGATCTAATGTTGACACAGCTCTAAATGGCAGCGCCATCAGCTCTTTAGAGGACTGGTAAAGAATTAAACAAGAGCAACTTGTTCTCAGCGCACAGTATTTTAAGGCTGCAGCTAAATCAAACTAAGCAAATTACTGCTAAAACTTTTTAGAGACTTACTGAGCCACTGTGTGGAGTGCAAACTATATTTAACATTTGAATAGCTCTATATTGACGTCACTTTATCACTTTAATCTTTCTTGTATTTTTATTACCAGTCTCCTCAAAGCTGACCGTACCTTTTCTGGCGTGATTGCGTGATTTGGAAATTTCTTCTTTGTGATTACTGTAAGTTGGTCTAATATCGACACAATTTCAACACTCTTCTTTAAAGATAGGAATGATACGTAGGTCGGGATCACTGATAGACAAAAGATTTTTTCCACTCTTATGGTATATACATGATCAAATGTCAAAACGTGATCGTGATTTGAAAGATTTTTGAGCCTTGAAGTGTTATTGCACTTTTTTCAAAGGGATGCGTGATCATCAAAGTTTTTTGCTGTTTTGTGTCGTGATCGTACAGTAATACCCAATTACAATTGAAGACAAAAAATTCAAGATACCATAGCAGACTGTCGGAGTTACGTTACTGCTGGGGGAGCCTCTTTTATTGGCATTACCTACAATCTGTGACATAAACATAGAAACACATGCGTCTAAAACCCCCTTCCCCCTTATACAATGTTTCATTCTTTTTTGTCCCCGACTGTATAGTGATTACAATAGCTTGTTCTGGCTACTGTATTGTTCTAAATTGATCAACGTTTGACAAATTTTTCATCATAAAAATCAACCAAAAACCATTATAGAAAAAGTTGTAGCTAATTGATACCTTCTTGCTCGGTTGTGAAAATATCCTCGTCTTTGTATCCTGCATCTCGATAGGTTTTCTTAGCAAATTCGCAGGAACTGGTCAGGTTCATAGATTTTGGCTGTGAAATCACCACTAAATTCCATACCCCAAAAAGGAAGAAAAACCACTTCATATTTCCTCGCAAACAACAAACAACAAAATTCAATTACACTAAACCAAGAATATCTGACATGTTCTTTTTTTCCTAAGCCAAAATATATCAGTTTTTATTTGCTTGATCGTTTGACCGAATAGCTCTCAGAGTGTTTTATGGATTTTTGCTTTCATTCGGATCGTGTTTTTCTCATTGGGACCGAATAATGGAACCGCATTTGATAAAAAACCGGGGGTTTATTCAATCATAAAAACTAATCTAATCTAACTCGAATTCAAAAACTTGTTAGTAAAAGTTTAAGTCTTTTGAAAGAAATTTATAACACTTGATTCGAATTTTGAAATAAATATCCATAAAAATGAAAATTTAAACTTTGCATGCTCTTTTTTACATCAAATGACCCCCTGATTTACACTTGACTCAGATTTACAAGAAAATTTTGAAAGCCCCGGGTAAGCATCAAAATGACGAATTGATTACATGATTACATTTCAATGCGTCACACATCGCAAGTAAATACTTTTTCAATACTTTTCATTCTTTTTATACTTTTGTTGTTGAAGTGTATGATGTATAATGAGCACCCCCGAAGCGTGATACACCTATTCAAACGGGAGGTACGGGTCCGGCACTGAAATTTTCGATTTTCAAAAGACAAACATATCCGATTTTTCAGCGTACTTGATGAAAGGAGAGGGTGTCTTCTAAATAGCTTAGAGTGGGGATTAGGATCAGGTGTTCTTAGGCAAAAAGAGGTGCTGGGTATGTGCGGACGGTAAGAGTTGGTTTATTTCTTGACCTTCCCAAGTCTTCCAAAACAACAGAAAAGATTTTCGTCTCCCTAGGGTAGTTTTCGGAGGCCCGGTCCACACCCCAGTGCCCTGGTACCCCCTATCTTTTGACGCTTATTTTTCTTGTGAAATTGTTCTTTATGAAAGAAAAAAGTGTCGATTCCCTGGAGGAGTAGTGGTACAGGTTAAAGATTATCATCATACACATTGGTCAGAAGTTTCAGGAAAGATAGAAATTTTTTTGAGTTCCACAAAGCGTCTACGAACGACGTCGAAATGACTGAACCTATTATTAAGTTAATGTTTTCAGTTATGATCCTACTGTACACTAACTTAGCCCCTACGCCTTGTCCCCCATCGATCATTCTGCGACAGATCCCAAAAGAAAAAGTAAGATCTCAAGGATAAGATTTCAAGCAGGTTTCCGAAATAATAGAGGGCTCCTTAGAAAGGCTCAATTAGATTAAGAGAGGCAGAAGAATTCCAATCAATAAATATCTTTTTATGACAATGAAGAAGAAAAATTATGAAAATATGTTCAATCCAGTATATATGGCTCCCCGTCGAGGTGTAAAACAAAACACGTTTCAATCTATCTGAATGAGAAGAAGAAATCCTTCCAGTTTTCCCTTTTTAGCCGAACAGATTTAGAATTTCAATAGGGGGAAGGGAATGTGTCATAGGTGTAACATTGGAAGTGTCTATTTATGCAATGACTTCTGCTTTCATGAAAGGTGCATACGCAAAGGCTATTGCATAAATTTAAGCCAACTTTTTTCGTTTATTCAGAACTGCAAATTAGCGGAAAGCAAACAGACAGACAGACAGGAAAATGAAAGAACACGTCATATCATCAAAAATAAAAAGGTGCTATAATTTCTAAAGCAAATTATTAAAGCATGAAAAATAAATATTGTACAATATAAATTGAGAATTAGTGAGTTGACTTTTTAACAAAATTCTAAACTAAAAACCTAATTTTCACGCTGTGGAACAATAATCAAAAACATATGAGAAATATACTAATTGATGCTCTTGCTAGATTGGAAGTTTAAAGCTGACGTTCAAACTTGCTTCATGGGCCAGACTAACGATGTCCGCCAACTTAACGACCTGAAACGAGAAATTGAAATTGATAATCGCATAAATCATACAAGATGGATATAGGCATAAATATATTCCATAACACCACGATTCCAATTCAAAGCTTCCTTTTTATCAAATTAACTAGGGAATTAGCGTCGATACGATAAAGAATTCGCATTTTTACCATTTTAGCAGCATCTTCTAAATCATCACATGGTAGGATTCTCATTCCACTGTTTGCGATCAAAGCCTTTGCATCTTCCACGTTCGTTCCTGTGGAAAAGAGGGAGGAGAGCGATTAGGACTACAAGGGCTAATACACGTTTTTTTATAAGAGCAAACTATATTTAAGAACATAAGGCTTCGACGGCCAAAATGTTAAGGGGAACAAGTTAAGAACATTTCAAGGCTTTGCAGACTCTAAAACACCCAATTTCTTAGAAAATAGACAACAATTCTCAAAAAATGATGAAAATAAGAATACGTTAAGAACACTTTTAGGCTTAAAACTTAAAAAATTAAGAACATCCGAAGTGTAGAGGAATCAGGTAGCAGTATAAAAAAACTTGTCTTCTACGTAATATCAAATTTAGCCACTCGGAACTAAGTGACTGGCCGTATGTTTATGTATAACTTGTTCAATTGTCTAATAACAAGCTCCTTTTTATTGTTTTTGGACTAAAATAGGACCAATCCTTATTGAATATTTATCAAAGAAAACTCGAAAGTTGTTTTGTTTGTTATCTCACCAAACATAACTGTTGGCGCCAAAATCCTTCCAACATAAAGAGATCGCTCGCTATTAACCGAAATTTTTTGACTTATTCAAAATAAGAAACTACATTTTCATGAAGTTCTACAGATAAAACATGTTTGTCATTGCAAAAATATGAATATGGGTCGCGGTAAAATCAGGAAGGCGGGATGAGATATGAAGTACTTAATGGTTGACGTCGTTCGCTTTAAAACAAACAAAACATCAAAAACAAAAACAATATTGAACAAGAGGGATCATCATAGACCAGATATTGAAACATGTTGAGTGGAAGAGGGAATGTCTATATACCTTTGGTCAAAGGTAAATTTGTGCTTTCATTTTCAATAAGGACGTGGTCGTGATAAAATTAAATATCAGTTACCTTGGAGACGAACAACAAGTGGTATGTTCAAGTTCAACGTTTTGGCTGCTTCAATGATTCCCTCAGCAATGACGTCACACTTCATAATGCCACCGAAGATGTTGACAAGGATCGCTTTCACCTTCAGATGATGAAAAACAACAAAATATATTTTGGTGGTATTTTTGGCCTTTAAAATTCTTACTCAACTCGTGAAATTAAATTTCCGTAAAAAAAAGTTCAATCTTGTTGTTAAAAATACAGTGGAATCTCTAATTAGCGGACACCATCGGGGAGTCGGATTAGTGTCCACTTATTAGAGGTGTCCGCCTTTTGGAGACTTTTTTATAAGGATTTGACTAGGCCGGGGAAAAATATTTTGTCCGTTAATCAGAGTTGTCCGCCTATTAGAGTGTCCGCTAATTGGAGGTTCTACTGTAGAAGAATCAGACCATATAGTGCTATAGAGGGGTTCCTACTACGATTTATATTTCTCTTTTTCATATCAAATTCATCTCTTTAACTTGCCAATCATAGAATTCTAACCCCTAGCATCCCTCAACCAAAAAGAATTGGCGTCCCTTGTTGATTAATAGAGAACACATGACTTATGCAGACTAGGTCTTGTTGAACGGAACTGTCTATAAGATATTAGTAGTATGAGGAAATAATAATATTTCACAAAGTCATTTTGATGAAGTGCAGAAGGTTTTAGTACGATAATTTTTAACTACAGAAGGTAGGTGAACTGGTAGTGAACAAATAGATTTTTATTCGCAATTTTGCACTACAACGACTAAAGACATAAAATGGCTATTAAGTAAAGGAGATTCTCCGTAAAGGGAAAATGGTTTGAGCGTGTAGGTACATATTTTTTCTTCCAAGATGACATAATGAAATTTGAAAAGTCAGCATCTGTTAAACAATTCCCGAGGGTTTAAGAAGTTAAGCCCATGTGTGAATTGGCAAGTTAATCCAAAGTCATTTAAATGATTAGAATTATTTCATTACTCAGTTAAATATGTAAACAATTTGTCAATGATAGCAATTAAACAATTATTTAAGCCTCTTTAACAAAATTAGCTGGATGAACATTTTTTACTCTATATTTCCATAGCAGCGCTAAAATAATTGGATAATAGAAAAGTTTATTGACTTTTTGAATTTCTCAACCCGTTTACCACTGACTTCGTAACTAAATGTTTAGAAATTTGTGATGAAATGACGAAACAAAACGTGGAATGACGTCGAAAAAGATAGCCTTCAGTTTACGCGAGAGACGTCATTGATTTCAACATAGGACGATGACTAAATGTGACAGCCCATAAATGTACTGATCGGGCCAACGAACGTTCTTCTCTAAGACTCAAAGTCTCTTACAAATGGTCGATTAAAGTGGTCGTAATTATTAAATTATCAACAAAGTACTCTAAGTTCTATTTGTTGTATCCTGCCATTCATCTTATTTGCTTCCTAATGTGTACGCTTTACCATTTCAAAAAGTAGCTTCGAGGAAACACATCTTAAAATCTATTGTTCGCTTGAATGTAACACCCATCTATTTATATCAAAGGCGATCAAAAAGTAGGAAATACAATATATTAGCAGCTTTATCAGCTTATGCAGACACCTTTAAGCGTCAAACAGAAAGCTCGTTTGTCTATATACATTATCATTGGTAAAACATTGACGATTTTTCCGAGACGAATACCCCTCAAAACCTACAAAAAATAGAGGTACCCTCTATCTGAAAATGTAGGTGGAGTTTTAGGCTGAAACTTTTTGTGTTGGAAGTACGCTGTCTGTGGTTCCTATAAAATGGTTTTTCAATAAATTTTTATATATTAGTCCTTTTGGTCTCCAATTTTGAGCAGTGATTCACTGCAAAGTAACTAATGTTGCAATTAGATTATTGGGACCTAAATAATTTCAAAAAACGTTAAAATTAAAATACACCTTAAAACCTAAATTAGAACTTTGAGGGCCTTAAGATTTGTTTGGGGTCTAACTATGAAGAAGAAAATTATTTTTTCATACCTACTATAAGTATAAGTATACTACTATATACCAAAAAGTATGGGTTTTATGCAGTTTTATGACCTTAAATTTTCATTTTATGAAAGAAAGGAGAAAAAAGATAACAACGCATTGCAATTTTTAACCACAATTAAGTAAATGGCTTAGAAGAATGACATTTTAGATCTTTTTAGCCATCGTGGCTGGACATTCGAGAGTGACTTTGAAAAGTTTAGTAAGCAGCCGCTATTGTAAACAGAAGGTTTTAAAGAGCATCTGAATAAGAATTCTTCAAAATGAAAAATTATATTTGGGAAGAAAGGTTGATTTTAACCCATCTAGCTCCAATCTTCCTGTATAGAAAATAGTATCCTGGCGTCTCAAAGTTAGTCTAGTGGTAGGAAATCTACATGGGGTGCGAATAGATGATGGTTCAACGCCGTGAAGAAGAGGCTTTGTAGAACTTTGTTAAATTTCCGAAAACTTTTTACAAAACGATTGTGTAATTTCTAGGACCGAAAAACTTAATTTTTTGTAGTGATTCTTGATAAAATTTAGATAACTTTGAATTTTATAACACTTTGCGATAATTGAAATTCTCGAAATTAGGTATTATATGAAAGAACATTTATAAGAGGTTGTAAAAAAGTGAACTAAACAATATCAAATTAAGTTTGGTGGCTAAGAGAGCCCATAGTGCATCTTTGTAGGTTTTAAGGGGTATCCACTGGTACTTCTAGATTTTCAAAAGACATTTCATCATAGAGAGCTATGCTTTGACAAAAGAATGTCTGATGGACTAAACTGAAAATGGCTAAACTCATTCTACTGTACTAGATAACATCTTAATAATAATTCTAACCAATCCCTGAGATAAAGTTAAAATTAAAATTTCAATTTCAATTTCCAGTTTTTCCAGCTTTCCTGTTTGGAAAATGTACCGATTTCCAGTTTTTCCAGCTAGTTTTCAGAAAAAGGCCATTTTCCCAGTTTTTCCATAGGTTTTCCAGCATGCGTGACCACCCTGTTTTTATCATACACCCTAACTTGGTCCTGAGATATTCTTGTAATAGTGTACACAAACTCCAAGATAAATTGCATCAAAATTCAATTATAATGATCTCCCTTAAACGGTGACGCACGCCTTTTACACACAGTATCACAAACCCGAAGGATTAAAAAAAAAATACCGTAGAAAAATCAATATAAAAGGGGTTGCGCGCACAAAAATACTCTGAGCTGTTGCTGGAAAACCTTTGATTTTGAGAATTCCTACTGGATTCATCTCTTTCACTGACTAAAACGTTTCCTACGGGTAGATGAGACAGGGGGTGTCCTTATTGTATACCACCAACCACACTCTTGAAATTCAAACTTTACAGTGAACTTACATTATGATCAGAGCTGATCAATCGGAAAGCAGAAGTAACAGCTTCTGCAGTAGCACCACCACCCACATCCAAAAAGTTGGCCGGCGATCCACCGTGCAATTTGATGATGTCCATTGTTGCCATGGCTAAGCCTGCCCCGTTCACTGGAAAAAAGAGAATCATCGTCTCAGACTTCATACACAACCATACTTATGAGCAGCTCTTAAAAATGTCAGATCGAGGTTTGTAAATGCTGTCAGCTCTTTCTAACTCGAAGCAAGGTTACAGTATTCTAATATTCGGTTATTTGATTACAGAATTAGGGTGGTTCTATAAAAAAGTGTGGATTTCAATCCCTCAGGAAATCATGGGTTCGGGCCCTCATCAAATTTGAAGGTAACAAGAATATCGGTCAAGGGAAAGAGGACATACCAAGACAGCCGATGGATCCATCAAGACCAATGTAATTGAGATCATGTTGAGTGGCTTCCACTTCTCGAGGGTCTTCTTGTGACCAATCTTTTAGTTCTGCAATCTCTTTGTGGCGATACAACGAATTGTCATCAAAATTCAGTTTTGCATCCATGCAAAGAACTAAAAGGATTTTAGAAAGTAAAATGGAAAATAAAAATAGAAGAGTACAATCAAGCTTCCCCATCTGACAGTGCATAGAATGGGAGACAAGAGAGGAGTAAACCGCGACATGTTTGACAAACTTTGCGTTTCAAAGGGTCAACTTAAAAAGCTTCTAGACCTATACTAGTAGCGTTATAACTTGACGAATTGTTCGGGTAATTTTTCCAAAAGACTAGGGGAAACCTACATAAGTTGCGCCGAAAGTGATTTTCACATAAATATTATGTTAAAATTATACCGGGTGACCCACGAAAAAGTTCAGACGTTTCCCGACGTCTTGAGGCCGAACAAATGTCCCAAAGTGCTTGGAGTTTTTTGGAGAAAGTAGATATCCTAACTTAAAATTTGAGCTATCACTTTTTAAATTTGACCAGCTTGTTCTCTGCTTATGATTATGAGCTTTTAAAGTCAAAATTCACTTTACGGAAAGTGTAAAAAAGGGGTATGATATATGCAACGCGAAAACAAAGAAAGAGCTGGATTGAATTTGTCGTCTGAAATGCGGCACTTTACTTAAATACAATGTTCTTAAAACGCAACGCGAAAACAAAGAAAGTGCTGGATTGAATTTGTCGTCTGAAATGCGGCACTTTACTTAAATACAATGGTGTTAAAAAAAAAATAACGATCGAAATAAGTGGTCAGGGTTCACCCGTTGAATATTCTTACGAATATTCTTCCTCCCCAGAGAGGAGAGGAAGAGCGCAAAATGCAGGGCGAAGGATAAAACCACCACTCGAGGCACCTTTCTGTAGAACCGAGCGTTATCGTGCCTCTTTCTTTCCTTTTTGCATAAATGAATGGAATAACCTCGGAGATCATATACGAAATCTTCCCACTATTAATTCTTTCAAGCAAGCAATTTTCCAATTTCTCAAACCAAGTGCTAACTCAGTTTTCAGTGACAACGATGGTGTTGTTCTCCTTAACCGATTAAGGGTTGGTTTCAGTCATCTTTGTGAGCATAAGTTCAGGCATAATTTCGTAGACACAGTTGACCCCTTCTGCAACTGTCGACAAAATTCAGTAGAAACAACACAGCATTTTTTGATGCATTGCTCTGATTACTCTAACGACAGACTTGTGATATTTGACAGCCTTCTTCAACTTGACATAACCTTGTTTCCATTTAATCCCAAAACATTGTGTAGAATACTTCTTTATGGCGACCCCGATTTTAGCATTGTCCAAAATCATGATATATTGAGTATAACAATAAAATTTATCAGTGATACAAGCCGTTTTGGGGGACCGTTATTTTAGTCTTTTACTCTAACTGCTCTCCTAGCTCTTTTTGTTTTTTATTTCTGTTAGTATTTATCCTCTGTAGTTAGTTTTTTTTTTCTCCTTTTATCAATTTATTCATTAATTTATTGTTAGCTTTAGTTTGGGTTCCTTCTTCCTGGCGGCATGATCTGGTGGTCCTTTTGCGGGATGTTAGGAACCTTTAGTACTATTTGTTCGTGTTACATATACAATAGAAAAAAGAAAAAAAAACCGTTGAAAAGCTGCCACCCCCCCCCCCCCCCCCATAAAAAGATGGATTTAACAACAGCAACCAAAATACATATTGGACCTACCTAATGATAAATAGAAAATGGAAATGGAAAAGGAAGTAAAACAAGAAACGTATAGGGACTGAAAAAAAAACAAAAACAAATAGTCATCAAAATTCGACAAAAATACGAGAAATAGTTTATTAGCAATTCTTGAGACTTATTTTTCAGGCAAGGTAGGCAAAATCCAAACAAAGATTTCTAAAAGAAATGTATGATATTTTGAGTTGCAATGATCCATTGTTTCAATTAGTTTAATAATTTTACAAACGAACGAACAAACAAACGAGCGAGAGAACGAATGAACGAGCGAGCGAAAGAACGAATGTAGCAAAACTTCATGAATGGAATATTGAGTACAACCATAGTACGAGAAAGCCGCGGCTGGAATGATAACATCTGAATTTCTGCTGTTCTATCTCTGTCGTATTTGATGACTATTTGTTGATCATAAATCATCAATGTGGCATCTTTAATGGTAAATTTTATTGGTTTTTTCGTTAATACATACTTCTCAGTGCGTTTTAGAAATTAATGATATGCCCTTGTTAATACACTTGCATCATAAAATCATTGTAAAGGAAAGATCAACAATAAGAAATTTAAACAAGCACAAACTGGCTGGGTTGAAAGAACTCAAAAATTAATAAAGTGTCTCGAATGCCTTCCCAATATTTCAGTGAAATCTCTTTAGAAATCAATGAAAAAGTACATGAAGATAATACTGTGAGAATTTATCATTCAAACTGACAGGAAAGTTGTCATCTTGAATATAGTTCTTATAATTTTAATTTTGACAAAAAACTATTGTTTCCTCAAAATACCCCTAAAATCAGCTAAAATATGTCCAAAATTAGTTCTATTAGTGTTCTATTGGGTACAGATTCAAAGATATCTAGCAGTAAAAAACCTTTTGTGAAGGAAAATAAGAGAATTATTTCAAAAACTATCTACAAATAATAAAGTGACAATCTTGATGTTTTTATAAAGCTCGGAGACAGAGATAGAACAGCAATTAACTGAAAAGACAATGCGGTACATATTTCAGTCGCCAAATGAAGATTTCAGGCATATTTCCCGCACTTTCGGCCGGAAAAAACATTCTTCCCCAAAGTCGGACTCTGCCATGTTTTGGGCATTGCTAATCTTTGAGCAAAAAAAATCAGAAACAACTTATGATGAAATCTCGAGAAAATACCAAAAAACCGGTTTTTCCGGTATATTTCCGGCATTTTCGGGCGGAAAAAATATGTTTTTTTCGAAAATCGGGCTCTGTCACATTTAAGGTATTGCTATTTTGCATTAGTACGCAAAGTTTCATACAAAAAATATAAAGTACAGCTCGAGAAATAAAAAAAAAATCGCTTTTCCGGCGAAAATCGGCTGTTCCGGCAATTCGTAGAAAGTTCCAGCCTCAAAAATCATTTTCATTAACAATTGAATCATGCTTGATGGTGGGTATTGTTATTAATAATGTTTTTGTGTGAAAAAACAAAGATATATAAGGAAAAAATCCATTGAAAATCTGCAAAAACGGCGATTTCCGGCATATTATTTTTCGAAAATCGGGCTCCGTTACATTTTGGGGATTACCATTTTGCATCATAGTGCAAAACAATCTTAAAAATCGAACGAGCCAATCCTGAAAAAAGCTTGCATCGGACGTGGACGGACGGACGGTAGAACACAGGTTAATCTAAGGACCTCCGAGGTAGGTCCAAAAAGGGAAAATTACCTCCTCCATCATTTAGTTCAGTAAATGGATTGATTTCAAGAAGTGTGCAGTCGTTTTGTAAAAAGACATCGTATAATTTAAGGAACAAATCTGCAGCGGCTTCTTTGTTACTGCCAGGGAAGCCGACACGTTCTGCAAAGTTGATGGCTGTTTCGCGGTCAAGACCTGAAGAAAATCATTAGTGGTAAAATATATCAATCATACGCCCAGACAACATTCAGAACCAGTTCAACGTAATAAGCTTTTCCAGAAAAAAAAATTCACTGTGTTATGTTGAATAAATTGAGGTCGAACCCCTCTGCGGCTTTGGATTTTTTTCTTTAATTAAAAGACCTCCTCCCCGTACTTTCAGCCGAATCTCGAGAAATCCCCTTGGATTCCCGGCGAAAATTTAGAGGCCTCTCTGGATTTTTGCCTCTTTTGAAAACCCCCTGGATTTCGAAATTTCCTATGGGTTCCCCCTTGGGGTACATTTTTTCTTAAATAGCCCATTACAAAAAGATACATCCATATTGGGGAGATTCACAGCGAAAAGCAAACTAAAAGGACTAACCTTTGTAGATATCGACAGGTTGTCTGATTATAGCATCAGGGTTTTCTCTTGCCACATCCTCAATACTCATACCACCTTGTGAACTGGCAATTAGCAGTGGACCCTGCAATAAGAAAGTGAATGTCCATTCAAGACTTAAATAACCCAATTACATGATTACGCTAGGTAGAAGAAAGGCCATCCACGGAATTGAATACCCGCCAAATAGTTTCTCAAGAAAGTAATTTATGACGTCAGTACAGCAGAATAACTTCAATTAAAAAGAAGATAAAGTCCGGGAAATCTGAATGAGTTGTAAGGATCACTGCTATGTGGGAAAGATATTTTGGAAAGATATGTACGAATGCCAATAGAAGACAATTTTCAGAGGTTAAATGAATTTTGGAAAAATTTCTCATCATCTGGTTTCCTAACGCGCCCAATTGACCGCATTCGAAAAAATACCTTACTATAACTAGTTAATTCGAACGCTATCTATTCGAAAGCAAGTTTTCAGAATTGATGTAGAGTATAGAGATGAGAGAAAGTACTCACTTTTGCAGCACGGTCGAGTGTGATAGCGAAATAATATTCTCTACGTGGATACAATCGTTCAACAATCAAAACCTTGAAGAAACAGTTTGGTTAGATATACCGAAAGAAATGAATGTTCACTGATTAACTGATACCAAAAAAGCCTTGACAAAGCTATTTTCATAAAATGTTTAATTTTTTTTTAGTTGCCCTGTATTCACATAAGATTCTTGTAAATAACCCTAATGTTTGAGTTGGTTAAAAACTGGGAGCTAAACAAATGGAATCAAATGGACAAACCTCGTTACATGGCCTTCCAACAGTACCAGTTTGTATTGTGTGGAGTTTGTTGCCCAACATTTTTGATGACACATCCTCCACTTCCTCTGGTCTAGAAGGCAAATCCATAAAAAATGGCGAACTGATGGCTATCAAAAGATCCACAGAACCAGCAGTATCATGCATAGTGTGCACAGAAGTATCTCTATCTTTCCATTTATAAATGCGACGCTCCATTTATGATTGCCTCCCCCCATTTTAGCAAAATATATTTGCACGGCTTAGACACCCTGGTCTAAGGGGGAGGCTTAAAGGTCAATAACTGAGTCATGACAAGGGGGGAGAGCTTATGTAGGGGTCAACTACAACCACATTTTTTTCAAAATTTATCCAGGGGGTAAATCGTTCTGTCAAAAATTTTAAAAATAATTGATAGGAATTATTCTGGAACAATCCCAGTAAAAAGATCTTTTTTCCCCATTTTTACCACCAATTGGGTTAGCTCGTTTTTCCAGCTTGTAGGGGTCAATTGAAATTTGTAAACTTTGGGGATACCTAACTCAACCTCAACTGTTAGTGAGTAAATACTAACGAAAAAGTCTCATTAAAACAGATGATACAACTATAGTATACAATACAAGACAATCAAATAATTCTCACAATGCCTTTCATCAACAGTCAGGCAAAATTCCAAGCATTTTAGTCACTGGCCGTTTTTTTGTTTTTTTGGATTAGAAATTGACCGACTGAGTAACCACCATAAGTGGTCGATGCCTGTCGAAGGCCCTCAAAACTTGTTAGGGACGTCTCTTGACCTTTCATGGAACATTTATTTTCAAGGAATTCTAATGATAAAGAGAAAATAATTCTGACATAGTTGTTCACCATCTACATTATTTATTTTCAACATTTTTGTGATACATAAATAGAATTTCTCCAATATTGATTTTCAAAACTCAATTTAAAATGGAGTATTTTGGCAGTTAAAAACGGCCACATAAAAGTGCTTGGAATTTTCACTGACAGTAACATAACATACGACGTCTAGGATATATACTAACTTAATTGTTGCATAGTAATTTACATTGAGATCAAATTCAGGCTAAAATGTGAATACAATGAAGGACTTACGAGTAGACGATTTTGACGCCACCTTTCAAGCCGCTGTCAAAGGTTCCTTTGCCACGACCACCAGCTAGTACTTGTGCTTTGACCACAAAATCGTGTGTTTCTGAGAAAAAAATGTGCAAATTATCATCCAGTGGCTTGGTAGTTCAATAAAGCCATTATTTACTACTGCAACATATTAAACACACATCGTGGATAAACATCATGCAAAAAATTGATAAAGAACACCAGATTATAAAAAAATTTGAGCTTATTTCAATTATACGCACTAAGAGACTGTGGCTAAATTTGTTCCCGTCGAATAAAAATTTCTTAAATTCTCTGGAAATATTTTTTACCCAAAGATTTGGCAATCTTGGATGCTTCGTCAGGAGTTCGTGCCACTCCACCACGAGGAACCGTTATTCCAGCTTTTCGAAGGATATCTAATGCAATATATTCATGAACGGCTAAATTTCGTTTTTGATTGATTGTTGGATTGTGTCGTTGGTGGGCTGCTGACAGAGCTGGTAGTGAAGACGACAAGGCCTAAAAATAAGATAAATGTTTAGAATGAAAAATCATCCATCTCTATAGAATATTCTTTACCAATTTCATGATTTGAGATTTCCACTGATTCCCAAATTGGCGACACTGCCGCCAGCATAGATCAGCTTTCTTCAAATAATGATAACTATGAGACTTTATACTTTTCTTTGTTTTTATGCAGGAAAATCAATACTTTGACTTGAAATTTATCAGACTGGAATCTAAAAAATTTCCGCATATACTTAGACATTCTTTTGAAATTGCTTGAAAATTATTGGTTAAACTTGACCCACTTTATCCCATTATTTTTATTATTTTTAAGGCACTTTTAAATATCAATATCAATATCAAAATATTTCATATATCTCAATATTTTTATTGTGTATTTTGGAAGCCCTTAATTTTAGATTCAGTAAGCCACTGAATCATTTTCAAATGAAGCCCAATCCACTCCAAGAAGGACACTCCCTCACATTCCGATCACTCAAGATATTATTATATATACCTGGGAAGGACTGATTTCCTAAAATCCAAATTTCAACGCAACTCACAAAACGACGCAACTTTATCCTCCGATAATACTAAAACCAAAGACAAAGTCGTTGATAAAACTCCAGTTTTTAAATGTAAATATGGCATCACAGGTAAAAACTGTCGTTTCAAGCTTCCAAAATTAGGTACCAAATTATCGAGACATGGTAATATATTCCGAAAAGGCTGTAAAGCTGGCACAAAATGCAACATGTTTTATCTAACTATGTGTTTTTTCTCGATCAGAAAAGGTGAATGTTTTGATACAAATTTTACTTTCACTCATGTAAAGGGGAGTACTAAAGAACCATACAAACACACAACAATCATTGGATTTTCTGAAAATCCACTCAACCAAAACAATTCTCACCGCCTCAAACAAAGGATAATACACCAGATGAATACTTTTTCTTTTTTGAATATTTAAGGTTTATGTCCTCAAATAACTCAATCATCAGTTCCTCTTTTGGTAACAATCCTTCATTCTGAGAGCCAGATTTTATATGCCTAACTCAGACATGACTATAATCTTCACACAAGAAAGCAGAGCTTGAAATTGAGAGATATGAGCTTTTTTGTAAGGATAGAAACGCATTGAATCCAAATAATGGCAGACGTAGTGCTAGTGGAGGTGATTTTTATCTATGAAACGACATAACTCCAATGTTTGAGCCATTACAATATCTTCAATTGGAGTCAATGACAAATATTCTACAAAAATCAGAAGCTCCAGAACTCTTGGATTTTATCTCATCAGTGCAGGACATCAACAAATCAATCGAAGGAAATACCCCAGACATTTATTTATGCGTAGATTTCAACAAATCTCACACCACAAAAATGAAAAAAGTCTCTTACACACCATCACTCAGGTGCAATAAACAGCTTCTCGATGGTTTAAACAATTTTACCTCAATTTCAAACTTGAATCAGATAATCCATAAACCTACTCATTCTATATTAGAATTTTTTCAAACCAATAATTCTGATCCAACCTTCAACTACATAGGCACACCAACTGCTCTCTCAGATCACTTTATCATTGATGTTACAAGCCATTTGGGCTTTTCTCTGGCTGATAAAAACAACTATGAAAATAAAAAATATTTAATCAGTGCTTTTATTCAACTTCTATTATGATGAAATTGATTGGGATATTATTATCAACTAGCCGGTTAAACTAGCTGAACGCACTAAAAGTCCTTTGGATGTTGAAGTTGGCTTAAAAGCACAATCAATAAAAAAAATCTCTTCAAAGTTTGACTCTAGCCCTCCCCCAGGTGTCTTATCTTTGAACCATATTTGGATCGTATACTGTTGTGACGTAATTTTTGGTTTAAATCAAAAATTATCAGAAAGAGCATTGTTATCAAAATTATACCATACCAGTAGAGGAGTGAAATGCAGAAATGACAATTCTTCAGGAAACAGTGGGGATGCAACAAAGAATAGTGCAGCTCTTTGTTTTTATCAGATTAAAAAAAATAACAATTCTAAATTGTCACAACTTTTTGAATTTAAATATGTAAAATGACGTACACATTCCCTTTGAATGCTGTTGTTGTTGATAAACTTTTTGATTTTTATGTTTTTATCTCAAAATATTACTGCTGAGATATTAATTAAAAAAAACTTTACTTTTAAATTCCCTATGATACAGACATTGAAAGCCTCATTTCTGGGCAGAATCAGTCCGAAAAAGAGCTATGTTTAAAGCAAATCAGGAGTCCAAAATCAAAATTTTCTCCTGTCAGCATAAACTATGGTTGCACCTGGTTGCACCTCCTTGGTCGTCACTAAATTCTTTGCCCCTGCAAAATTCAAATCAAGCCACTTGCTGCCTTATATATGATAATGTAGTTCTCTCCACATGAGTGTACAACATTTTGATAATGAGGCTTATAGGATCCCTCCAATCTGGAAATTCAGTATTTAAACCCGATTTATATGTGACAAGTCAACCTTTTCCAAAAGTAAGTATAACCCTCATCTTATTAATCAGTCAGTTGGAGTGTAGGGAAAAAAGATTTAGCAGGGAGGGGGGTTTGCAAAAGTTTTTTAATCCTTTTGAGGGGGGTTCGAAAAAGTTTTCCAGGTTAGGGGTGGTGCGAAATCTTTTTTTGATTTTTTAAAATATCCTCCAGGAGCCCTAGTAGATACTTTCTGACCACTTCCTTAAAAATCTATAAAATTGCAGTTACTCCACGACACTAGGCGGAGTAACTGCAAATTTTGACCTTTCTTGCTGACACCACCACCCTTGCAGTTACTCCACGGTAGAGTAGCTGATAATTCACTGCTTGAAGAAGTATACACCCCCCCTTTAACCAACAAATAACGAACAATAAGGATAAGCATGTTGAGTATGATTTGATAAGAGTTTCAGACAATCTAAACAGGTCTAAGTGGATTTTTACCAAGAGTCAAATATTT
Organism: Clytia hemisphaerica; assembly: GCF_902728285.1. Lineage (NCBI taxonomy): Eukaryota > Metazoa > Cnidaria > Hydrozoa > Leptothecata > Clytiidae > Clytia > Clytia hemisphaerica. The sequence goes on along the minus strand of NW_027103629.1, from coordinate 141,539 downwards.
CTTTGCAAGGAAAGCGTAATAGTTTTTGCAAAGTTTTATTACGTAAATGTAAACAATAAAAACAGCAAACCTAATAACCATTTGGGTGTCCCCCATAACTAACAGAAAATAAATATAGTGCACTCTTAAAGGCTGTAGTAGGTGTCTCTTGTACTGACAAGTAAAGAAGTATATAAGCAAAAAAAATCAACTCAGAAACTGCAAAAACAAAAATGATCTCTACAACAAAGATTGTATTACTCAGTTAGTCACACTAGGAAATCAAGTTTTCAGAAGAAAAAAAACATCTACAAGGTGTATTTGCAACAACAAGGATGAGAGTTACCTGAATCAAGTTCAAGTTCCCAAGACAATTAAAACTTGATAACTCAAAATGATCAACCAACCAAATTTTGTCATTCCAATATCCGAGACAGCGCTTTGATTTTTAAGGTCTGGTTTATACGCTAAAGTAACAATAATTCCGCACATGTAAATGGGTAAGTGTTTGAGGTCCGGCAAAATTTCCCGGAAATAGCCTATCCAGCAGTGCACAGATCTAGGTGGGCTCTGTCTCCCTGTAGATCTTTTTCTTGGGAAGTTGATCTTCATATTAGTTTTCAAGGTTGGCTTGGCTCAAATGTTTTCATCTATGGCTCAAATTTTAGGCAATTTCTCATAGTTTTTGAAAATGTTAATTTCAATTAAAAAGTTGTCCCCCAGTGAAAAATTATATTCAGCATTATCATTCCATGACCACAGTCGAGACTAAGCTCTAATTTTAATAAATCCTACTGTAAAATCCATCCCCACTGAATTTTCTGACTTGAAAACAATGTATATAGGGTTAATGTTTATGGGACAGTTAAAATAAAGGGGTAAATACGGGACACCCCTAAAATTGGTGTTATTATTATAAATTTGGATTCAGATGGAGAGGATTTTGGAGCTGCTAGCTAGCTGCTAGAAAAATGTCTATATTCATGATATGCACCATTGCAATGTCTTCCATTCCACCCAATAGCTAATTGGTTGAAAGTGACGTATTGACTGATTTTACATCACTTACAACCAATGAGCTATTGGGTGGAATGGAAGACATTGCAGTGGTGCATATCATGTATAGATTATTCTAACATATACTTTTGATGTTTCAACAAAAGTTTCACATGTCACCATAAAAATCAATTTTCGTAGTTTTAAAGGAACTTTTCAAGCTTTAGTGTCAGGAAGAGCTGCAATCACTTTGATTATATTTTGACTAAATTCTGACATCAAGATACTATGGTTTGAAATCATAACAGTCTAATAAAGTCATAATAGGTCCACCCCCTCCCACACATTAAAAGTTTTTTAAGCAGCCATAGTGTCCTCCCCCTTTATAAAGGGGGGGGGGGACCAATTTTTCAATTTTGATTAGGATTGATACTTTCAGAGTAATGCCCAAATAAGTCAAAATTGTCTTGTAATTTCCCAGTCAGGAGTTTTTGCCTGAATTAGGAAAGATTTTTACTATTTTACTGAACTTTTAATTAGGAAAATGAAACTATTTTCATAAATTTTGTAAAAAATACAAAACGTCGCATATTTCCAACACGCAACAACATTATTTGATAGATACTAACCTCCTCCAGAGGATTTGAAAGTTTCAAGTTTTCCTAATTAGGAAAGCCTTTCCTAATTAGGAAAGTCGGGAAAATCATAAAATACTTTCCTAATTAGGCAAAAACTCCTGACTGTTACCCCAGATTACTATACTTGCAATTCCATGCCATAATGCCAGCTGCTCTAACTTGGGACTGTTGATATCGGGACTGCTGATATCTGGCCTGTATTTTCACTTACTGTTAAATCTCTTTGACAAAAAATTTGTTTTGATAACTCTACCAAGTTTATCAATCATACTTTCTGTCATAACATGTCACTGATAGCGTGCCCTTCTTAATTTTCATTCAAAATGACCGGACGCCGATTGGAGAATTAGAGAACCCCTGCCGCCTAACCGCCTATTGCCCAATGGGATGAACAAATAATGAGTGTGTAACTCGTCGAGCGAGTGATGTCAAAAACTCCATTATTTTGCCACTAATTTGTTCTTCTTCGCTCCAGACACTCGCATGTGTTCCACTACGGATTTTTTTCATATTTTGATTTAAAAGCCTAGCCGGTGCAAAAGAGAAATTGGGTACTTTTTAATAGGCTGTTCATTAACTCAAATTAAATGACTTTGGATGTTCGGTGAAATGGTGGCTGAATTGCTGTCCCTTGTTTTGTCAGATATATAGTCCCAAGTTAGAGTAGTTGCTGGTAGTTGCTGGTAAAAAACAGGGGGAATCCCCAGCGAGTTTGGTCCATTATCTTCACCCCCACTGGCTGAAAAAATCTTACCCGGTCTGTGAAAAGGGGGTGTGAAGGTATTGGTAAAAACCTAAACACACCTGTGTAAACACAATGTTTTCATCATCATCAGTGAGACATTTATACCGAAGGAACAAAATGAGAATTTATTTGAAATTGATGATTATACTTTTATATCGAAACCAAGAACTGTCGGGAAGAGAGGGGAAGTTGGTGTTTACTTGAAAAATGGCTTGAACTATGAAAGGAGATTCGATTTAGAAAAGGGTTCACCGGAGCGTATATGGATTGAACTTTTTTTCAAAAAACAACATCACTTCTCATAGGAACATATTATCATCCTCCTAACACATCAGATTATTTGACAAAAGATTTCAACAACGCTTTCAATAACACTTTAATTGCGGCACAAAAAGAACAAAAGGAAGTTTTAGCACTTCAGGCCATTTTTCATGCCCGTTAAGCGTCTGGTTATCAGACGCTTCCCCTCCTGAAATTACTAAAATATTGGTAAAAATAGCCTTTTTAGTTGAACAACACAGGAAAAAGTGCCCTTTTTGGCCACCAATGGACGCTGCCTTGCCTTTCTAAAATTTGGCCTGTACTTGGCGATTTCAATACAAATTACCTCGACAAAAACAACAATAAACGATTGAAAGCAATTATCAATGCCAATGGCTTTGAACAAATCGTTAAAACTGCAACGAGAATCACTCCGACAACAGAAACTTTGATTGATCTAATTCTCACAAATAACTCATCAAACATCAAAGACACAATTGTTTATCCCTTATCGATTGGAGATCACGACATAATCGGTTGCAACAGAAAATTAAATTGTGCAAAATATGAACCAATCTTTAAACAAACAAGAGATTATAAAACTATGACCCTCTGGCACTCTTAAATGACCTGAAAAAGATTGATTGGAATCCTTTGTACCAACTGCATGACACCAATGAGGCAAAGATTTTCCTAACAAGCACTTTAAAAACTGTTTTTGACAAACATGCTCCTCATACTACTAAAGTAATAAAAGGAAAACCGTCTCCATGGCTACGAAAAGATCTGACATTGCTCATGAACCAACACGATCTAGCTTTATGAAAGTCACGTCGAATAAAATCCGAAGACGATTACGAGAAATACAAGAAACTTAGAAACAAATGCAACGGAAAATTAAAAGATTCAAAAAGAAAACACTACAAAGAAATTCTAGAAGAAAACAAATCAAACCCAAAGAAATTTTGGGACACTGTCAAAATCAAATGTACCTTTCTCTACCCAGAAGATCGAAAACGAACGAACAGCAATTATCATCTTTTCCAATTATTTTAGCGAAGTCATCAAAAAGCTAAAATCAACCTTCTCAGTGTTCACCGACCACATTTGGAGACTACCTAGAATTGGTCCACCACAAACTCTTCAAGCCTTTTTAATTTCACCTACATACCGAAAATTTAAAGCGCAACAAAGCAACAGGTGCAGATGATTTACCTCCTGCAATGTTAAAAGGCTGTGCCACCGAGATATCCAAACCACTTGCTTACGTCATCAACATGTCCATCACTTCAGGAGAAGTTCCAACACTTTAGAAACAAGCTATTCACAAATCCGGGGACAAAAAAACAGAAAACTTTAGGCTCATATCGATCTTGCCAACGTTTTCAAAAATATTGGAGAAAGCTGTTAGAAGCCAACTTTCTGACTTCCTCGAAAATAACAACCTACTGACCGATCGTCAATTTGGATACAGAAAAAACTGATCAACTAAAATTGCTAGTGCTCTACTGTTTGATGACATTAGATCTTCGATTGAAAAAGGAAAACTAGTAGGAGCTGTCTACATCGATCTGACAAAAGCATTTGGCACCGTTGATCATGCTATTCTACTGCAAAAGCTTCAAGAATACGGGATCTCCGACATAGAACTGAAATGGTTTAAAAGTTACTTATTTAAAAGAAATCAGCTAGTCTGTATCAGCAAATCGTTATCAAACAAACAACCATTGTTCACTGGCGTACCCCAAGGATCTATACTAGGTCCTCCGGCTATTTTTAATCTTATTCAACGATTTCCCAGAATGTTTAGAGAAGTCATCATGTACGCAGACGACACCTTAATATATTGCAACGGAAAGTTGAAAACGTAGATCGAAAGTGATCTGAATCATGACTTGAATAAAGATTCTGAATACTTCGACAACATTGAATTGATCGCTAACTTGAAAAAGGGAAAGACGGGAACTATGCTCTTTGGAACAGCTAACAAAGTTATATCAAAACAAAATTAGTAGAGTAGAGCTGCGAACGGAGCTGCGTAGTTGTATTTTAATGACCAGCCAGGTCTTTCATTTGAGGGCTTAGCCTGGATATCCAAGCTCAAAATTTTAGAAAAAACAAAATTTACCTCAACATACAAAGTTCTAAAATTATAGAGCTTGGTCTCCCTAGAGAATGAAAGTGAAAACCCATGTTTCCTAGCCAACCCAGGGCAGCAAAACAGAAATTAATAAAAAGCAGTTTTACAAGATCTAAAACTATTAAAAGCATCCAAAGATTACACCAAAGTCCATAAAAAAGTTTGCATGCATTATCATGACCAACCATGTTTTCTTGGAAAATGAACTTGCCACTGTTTTCTTCTTTTTCATGTTTTCATGTAACAGAAAGCCCTATCTTCACTAGCAACTGGAGGACTATCCTATTTTTGCTTTAGAATTGCTCAACGCCGTGTAGATTGGCCCTTACGGTTTTAGCGAAGTGAGTGCAAGCAAGCGGACTGCATTCTCTTAAAGAGAATGCAAATCGCTCTAGGGAGACCAGGCTGTAAACCAGAACATAAAATATCAAAAACTAGACTGTGAAATAGTTTACAGCCTGGATATCCAGGCTATTGAGGGCTATGCCTCCACTGATGCAAGTTACCCAATCTAACGGTAAGGAATAGGATATCTGTTTCCCTCTCCTGGAAATTTTCATCTGTTTCCCTCGCTTTTTGTGATTGATATCTGTTTTCCACCAGAAAGTTCGATCTGTTTCCAATGCAATACCATAAGTCGGGTAACCAGTAACTTGCATCAGTGGAGGGAAACTTGCATAGCCATCAAATGACTGACCAATCAAAGCAGCAAAATTTATTATTTTTGTTTTGATTTAACTTTGTATTTTAATGACCAGACAGGTCATTCATTTGAGGGCTATCCTATTATATGCATGTTAGCCTCCACAATGCAAATTACCTGACTTCACGGTATCATCTATTTGTTATTATTTCATCTCCTAGAAAGATTGATCTGTTTCTCTCTGATGATGTCATTAGCTGGAGAGAGGAAACAGATCGTTTTAAGGAAAATGTCTTTCCTAGAAAATCGGATCTATGGATTTCGTGTAACTAACGCCGAAGATCTTCGGCGTACAACTAAAACGTTTTTGGCGCATTGGCGTAAGGGTACTTACAAAGATTGTTTGATTTTTAGTGGGCGTAAAGTAATAATTCCAGCTCGGCGCGAATGACTCTATAATCCATCGCTTTTTACTGTAGCTTTCATTTGGCTAAATTTGCTTACGCTCGCTTACGCTAGCGTCAATTTATTAATCATGTTAGCGCATGCGCCTCTTTTGCCATCTTGCACTCTTATTGAAAAACTGAATGTAGTACAAAAGAAATTTTGCTTGGCGTGAGGCTTGCTGTACAGAAAAATATCTTTGACGCGAGATTTCGTGAAATCCATACTAGCAGTGTCCCTATCTGTTTCCCTCTATTCTTCAAAAAAAGCTCTCTCCTGGAAAAGGGAAACAGATATTTCGGGGGGAATGGGCTTGCTGCCAATCTGGAAAGTAAGGCATTTACGCCGGATATCTCCGGCGCAGACTTTGGATTTCATAGACTTACTCAAAGGCTACGCCAAGAAATCTCTGGCGTACACATTCTCTTCTTTCCAGACTGGCGGCTGCTTCTGTATTATGTCAGCTGTCAGGGAGGCATTAAAAGAACATGAGCGCTTAACCTTTCCACCCTGAATGCCGTACATATACGTCTTTGATACGTTCCGAATGCCGTACATTTACGCAAAGTGATAGACACGTCTTTCTCAAGCCATATCTTTTATTGGCTTGCTTGGTAATCATTCAGAAAAAAAGAAAAAGAAAGTAGAGAGTCTAAGCTTTCCGTTGATATATAATGATGTAATGTTATGATCACGTGGTGAGTCAGCACTTTTCAAAGAAAAACACTGATTCAAAATGGCGGACGGAAAAACACTGATTTCTGAGAAAAGTGACTGATGCTTGGAAAGCCATTGTGAGCAGTAGAATGTTTTTTGGATGCTAATTTTTGGTATATGGCTTCAGGAGTTTGCATAGGAAGTGAAAAATACCAAAAAAGTGACATTACCGAAAAATGAGGAAAAAAACTTTGGTAAATGTGGAGCTACCATTTTAGTTAGAGTATTTTATTTTGATTGGTACCTAGCTGGGAGACCCGACTTCTCTGTCTATGTGGTTTCAAAAAAATATCAAAGTATAGACAGTAGTCAGTCGAGGATTATGCCCTAAATAAGAGATATACTCTATTTAAGAGAAGGTCTCTTATATAGGAGATTTCTTTCTCTTAACTAGGAGACTTTTCTTTCTTCGCTAATTTTTGGCCTTCTCATCATTTTGCGCAAGTTTTGAACTTCATAGATCGACTCAGTACGTTTTTTTCTCCCTTCTGGCAAAATTTGGTTGAGTTCTGCTTTTGTTTCGTGGACCTAGGATGGTTAGGGTCTATCAATCTAAAGGCCGATCTACATCATGAGAATTTCGTGAAAAGTAATAATATAGATCGGGCCATATTTAAGAAACGCGTTTAAGCGCGGTCAAAACGCGGGTCAAACAGAAAGTGAGTCGCTCTTGTCTCTCCTAAATAAGGGAGTTTGAGAAAAAACGCGTTTTGAAGGTCGAGGGTGTTTCTTCATTATTAAAAATTTACGTCAACACATGCAAATGAGGCTATTTATGGTTTTTCAAAGTTTGAAAAAGAATGAAAAGGTATTTTATTTTGGTTTTTGGGTCATCGGAATCACGGAAACGTGATCTTTCACGTGATCTTATTTTCACATTGCGCAAATAGTCTGCTCTGAAGTAAATTTGTGAAACGTGCAGAATTCTCCTAGTTTAGGTAACGTTCTCTTAAATAAGAGACTGAAAATCTCCTAAATAAGGTAATCCTCTAACTTGGGTATTCTCTTATTTAGGGCATAATCCTCGACTGGTAGTAGCCGGGAATTATACAAGATGCAAGAATTAATCGCAGAATTTGATTGGCTAATATCTTATTGTTATGATTTGATAAACAAAAGTATGACGTCAAACAGCTCTATTGTTTCAAGAAGTGGCGCGAGCTTTTGAATTGTTTTGAAAAAATAACGGTTTTTTCTTTTGTGATTTGAAGTGATTTGAATCGAGTCAATAATTCCATACTCTGTATTTCAGTGAAGTTGTTGGGATTTTAACAGGATAGAAATATCTTTGTAACAGAGTATGGTCTCCAGACTAATTGGTACCCAACCTAAAAGCTGCAGAATTTAATTAGTTTTTCAGGGATAGCAAATTTTTTATCAAAAGATTTCTAGTTCTTGAGTTATGACAAAATAACCAAACATGTCCATTTTGTCAAAAAATGTTGCGTGGGGACAGCGTGAAAATATACAAAACAGTGTGGTGGAAAGGTTAATATCAAAAGCAAAACACATGATTTTTGCCAAACTGCTTTTTTGTTGAAAACCTGAACCAAAAGTTGTTGTAGAGTGTGCTCTTTCCTTGTATGGATGCATATCAAAAACTTCATAAAGTATGCTTTAATAGTAAAAGATAATTTTGAAATAAAAACACTCACATTATAATCCCTTGAATTTGTTCTGGCCAGGTTCTTTCCAGTAAAACAGAGACATGATCTCAGCGAACGAGACAGCCCAGTCGCCGCCATATTGAAATCAACGACAAGTCCAATAGCTTCGTGTAACAAAGGCTCCTCTTCTCGATTTACAAAGGATTGCTACACCACAAGATCTATCTTAGTGAGCGGTTATCATATATCATATCAGCTTTGACATTCTTGCGAAAGATCGGGGTTCAATTCCCACTCACTGCTAATAATTCGCTAAAGTGTGGAATGTACCTTCGTGTCCTATGTGAGGGGAATTAACTAAGAACCGTATTCTGGTACAAGATGTATGGCTGGCTCTATGATACGATTGCTAAGAAAGACTTGTCTGGTTGCGACTAGCCCAGGGTCCACTTAAAGCTTTTTGATAGACTACTGGATGGCGCGATTAAGTGGCCCGATGCTTTTGCTTAGGCGGACTGTAAAACAGTCCGCCAGATCTTAGTTGTTTTTGGAAGGTAAAAACAGTGCAATGTTTTTATTTGAGAATAAGGGATTGCAAATCTGTTATTGATGTTTGTTTCTCATTTTTGATTATATAAGTCCAAGTAGTTTTTTTGTTATTTGGATTTTAAATATTCTTTTTCAAAATGGCGACCTCGCCAAACGCTCCTTCTTCACTGGACTCAGCGTCATCAAAAATTATCAAAAAGCAAAGTTCAGCCAGAAGTAGACTCTAGTCTAGATTCCGACCAACATTAGCTCCATCGAGTCGTACGACGAGTATTATTATATAGACTGACTATACACTCTAGCAGCCCTGTGTATCGCGAACACGAGTTGGTAGGGCCAGGGCCCGAGGCATTCAAGGTAAATGACCTACAGTACGTGCGGCCCTTAAAGGGTTCTTTTTCAGAGCTTCCTCCCCCGGTGGGTGGCACTGGCAGGGTCGAGCAGTGGTTTACCTACCCTACCGTAGTTTTGTTATAAGTTTCCCATTTCTGCACTAAAAATCTAGTCACTTCTCCGCTATTTTTCCCGATATACCCTGAATGAGATTGGGAAGGGTTTGTTTCTAAAGGTACAAAAAATCTTCTTTTTGCGGAAGATCCGGTTTCGCTGATTTGAATGTATGTTTTATTACAAAGTGTGTCAGTTTTTCGTATTACAAAGTGCGTTGATTTTTATTACAAAGTATGACTGATCAATTATTGCAAAGTGTGTCAGTTTTTATTGCAAAGTGCGTCAAGGTGTAATACAAATTGTGTCAGGTATTACAAAGTGTGTTAGTACATTTAAGACAGAATAGAATAAAAGGCGTTGACGTCTCTTTTTATTATCTTCATGGTTATACTGTACATTACGAAAAAGTCGATTCATTTAATTTTTTTCTTCAAATTTGTGCTATTTTAGGGCTTTTATTTACAGATTGCTTTTTTTTGCTTATTAATAAATTTTTTTACCACCGTAAACCACCGATGCAAATTAAATACCCTATCCTTTCTCTCTGCTGTAAATTATTGTGAGACAGACTTCAATTAATTCATGCTGGATCTTTATATTTTCATTTATATTTTTCCCATTATAAAATATACCTTTTCGAGCGTAGCCGCCAATTGCCGCGCAGGTATTTTTGGTCCGTTTTACCACCCTAAAACCGTCCCCGTCTTTTTTTTTTTGTCTATAGGTGCGAAAAAAGACTGGGACGGTTTTAGGGTGGAAAAAAAAATGCCCGCGCGGCAACCGGCGGCTACGGTCGAAAAGATGTATTCAAAAAAAAAAAATTTAATCCTTGAATATCACCGATTGTGTATGTTCCACTTTCAAAAGAATTAAATAATCATTGCAAACTGGTCATTTACTACATTTTTTAATTAACAGTATTTCAAACCAAAACTTGAGTTAACGGTGATATTCATGAATTTTCCAGGATTAACATGGTGATATAAAATACTAAATACAAAAAAATATAACAAAGGTTAACAAAAATGCAATTGATAAAAAAATCCCTTTACTGCACAACATGTAAAAAAACTATCGCGGATAAAAAAAGACCTAAAATCGAATTTCCCGATTTTTAATTTGGGCAAAAGCATCGGAAGTGATGGGTAAGAATGTCTTTTCCTTTCCATTGAAATAAAACAATTCATCGCTTCCACACAACGAGGGATCATAAAATTGCTCGCGTAATTTCACTTTCTTGTATTTGTACGTTGACGTTTTCTCCAGGTCGCCAGTCGTGATACGAAGGAAAATGGGGCATGCGTAAGCAGGTAATGAACGACTTATAAGGCGGTACACATCTTCGATCTTGACCTGAAACATAAAAGGGGGCGATAGTGAAATCTATCTTTGATTCTGGTATAGCTCATCCCTTATCATCTGAATAATGGTATTTTATGAGCTCTTATTTTGTGGAAAAAAGGGTTTTTTATTACACCTCGTTAACGATCATCTAAAATTAATCTCACTTTCACTGCTTTTTCTTCTATCTTTGGAAAAATGTTTTAATACTTTAATACTTTAGAAAGTAATTTTATTATTTTTCCAAAACTTTATAGCAACGCATAAAGCTCTTTTCTTTTACACCTTGTTTTTTTTCGAATTTTTTACGATTTTCTCTGATAAAACTTGGACTAGCCAGAATCAGATGGGAGAAAGCAGACTCAATGTATCTTACCTTTCGTTCAGGGTCGGACATGATGACCATACCAGCTTTTCCTTCCACACCATCAACGTCGACACCGTAAACGCAAACATCGCTCAATTCCAATGCTTTACTGATCACTCCTTCAACTTCATTGGTGGACACGTTCTCTCCTTTCCATCTGTTAAAAGATAACGCGCATGTTGAAAGTTAACATAAGATTGAATTGAAACAAACCTAATGGATATTGATTGTAAAATTTTTCTTCTTCTTATCCTAATTATAATACGCTTTTTTTTAATAAGAACTAGTAAGTTTTTGATGAGGCTCGGCTGTTCTCATTTTTTTGGCACTTTGAGCCTCAAATTGTTCTGATCATGTTATTATTAGGGTGAAATTGGCAATTTAAAGCCTCATCGTTCTAATAAAAAGAATACAAGTATATAGTCAAAATACCAAAGCTCTTCATTTTTTATCATTTTCAACGGATTGTATCGTTATTAAAGCGATTCGCATTTTTATGAACCTTAACTTAACTTCAACTTATTTTTCACATAATAGGCGAAATTTTCGGCTTAAAGTCGACTTGTTAATAGTTGATTCAATGTAGATAAAGATAAATAAAGAGATTGCTAGGTACATGATCTTTAGTGTAAAAGAGAAGAGTGCTACTAACCTAAAGGTATCTCCCATACGATCCTGGAAGAAATAATATCCCAATTCATCTTGGTACAAAACATCTCCGGTCATGAAAGCTGAATCTCCTTTCTTGAAGACGTCGTACGCGATCTTTTTCTTAGTGGCGGTTTGGTTAACATATCCATCGAATTGATGTATGGCGTCTGTTTTTACTTTACCCACTAGTTCCCCTATCTCTCCTGGCCCACATGGAATGGCCAAACCGTCTGGTCCTCGAAGTAAAGCACCTGATAAGAGTTAAGAAGAAGGTCATAAGAAAATAATCAGGTATCCGAAATGGAGAAGAAAATCTGATTGAAAAGTTGAAGTTGAAGACTAAAAGATTTAAGTGACAAAAGCAACATTGCAATTGTGTTTTGGATTTCTGTAATTAGTCCGGCGTTAATTTAAAAAATCTTCATACCAGTTTCTTTATCGATACGGACAATCTTGATTGGGTAAACGAAAGGGAAGAGAACAGAATTATATCCAACAGCTCCACTTTTGCCAGTGTTATTGATCATGTTTGCATTGCCCTCCGTGGCACCATAAAATTCCGCAATCATACCAATGTTGAAGCGATCTTTGAAGTCGTCCCAAATGGAAGGTCGTAGGCCGTTTCCTGTAGCAATTCGAACTTTGTGTTTGCGGTCGAATTCTCCTGGTGGCGTGGATAGAAGATACCGGCATGTCTCTCCGATGTAGTTGACGATAGTCGCATCGTGTTTATAACAATCTTCAAAGAATCGACTTGCTGAAAACTTCTTACGGATAACCAAAGTACTGCCAGTGTAAAGGATTTGTCCAGCAAGCCCAATACCGCCATTGCTGTGATAAAGTGGTAAAGTATTGTAAAGAACATCGTCCGCTTTCGCTCCGATAGCATGGGCGACCGCATAGCTCATGAATGTGAATCTTGTACCTCGGATGACAGCAGCTTTAGGTAATCCAGTGGTACCCGATGTGTAAATGAACAACATTTTATCGGTGATTGAGAGTGGTGCATGTCTGCTTGGAGCGTAAGAAGATGCAGAATTCATCAACTTCTTCAAACTTTGTGCTCGATCTAGTTCACCAGCACTATCTGCAAACATGTAGTATTTCATGTTTCCCAAAGAAGATTCGATGTCCTTCAAAGAGCCTTCAAGTGTTGGGCTATAGATAACAGCTTTACAATCAGCCACTGTGATACAGTGTTTTAAGCCTTCCCCTTTGACGTTGTAATTCAAAAGAGATACAGTGACACCAATTCTAGTCAATCCGATCCAAATCGGGATGTATTCGATGCAATTCTCCATCAATAAAGCAACTACATCACCCTTCTTATAGCCAGCTTCTTGGAAAATGTTTGCAATCTTGTTACTGAATTCTTCTGCTTCCTGGTAGGTCATGGAGGCTCCTGTATCAACTGAAACGAATGCTGGTTTGTTGGGAAATTTCTTTGCAGTTTCGGAGAAGACATCAGCTACGACCATGTTATTCTTGGATAGATTACGGATAAACATTTCTACACCAATGAATACTTTTCCAAGTTGCAGATCTCTACCGATAGTCAGATAAAACAAGCGTACCCATTTCCAACCTCCAGTGAGAATATATGCGGCAGCACCGCCGGCTAATGCAGTTAACCATGGAAGATCAAAATATTTTTGTCCGATGGCAGCTGCTGCCAAGCAGCTTGCTAAGTGATACATTCTCGAATTTCGTCGCACGTGTCGGATGAATTTTGTTTGTAAATTATAATTGCAATGACAAGAACTCATCTACCTGTGGATATAAAACACAGAAAATAACATGAAAAAAACATGACTTCGAAATAGAACAACTCTATTTCAAGCACGATATATCAGAAAATTTTGACTGATAAATAAGCTCATTAGAAATTTTCTATTTTCCAAAGTTCTAAAGCTCAAACCATTTTCTTTCCTGGAATATTTAGTTTCTAAAAGGCAAGAATATCAGTCCTTCAGAAATACAGGACTGTATTGTTTAACAGTCAGGCTCTGATCCTTCACACAAAAAATACGGGAGATGTATATCTTTGGACTTGATAAACACAAGTATACGAGCTGATTTTCTACAAATCCTACCCCTCCTCCACTGGACCTATCTTTTAACTTATAAGAGTCTCCAATACCTGGAACAGTGATTTTAGAATGGTACAAAATCATGAATAGGGTTTCGCCATTGGTTGAATACTATAGGAAATATGCACAACATTGAAGTATCCTTGATTAATGTTTGAGGAGTTCATTCATTCTAAACTATCAACTCACTATAAAACATAGAGTAGCTCCTTAAAACGAATTTTAGGACAAACTTAGATATGTTTTAATAGTAACTAATGGAAAAAGTAGAGACAAATCATTAATATTAAGCATTTATCTGAGCAGATTATCATTAAAGTAAAAAGATTTTAAATAATTTTTAAGACTTGAGTAATAAAGGATTGTGATTAACTAAGTTATGTCTTACTTTATTTTGGTCTCAAATTACAAATGATACAAGGGCAATAAGTAGTATCTCTATTAAGTAATGTTGTTACTCAAAAGCCATAAATGCATTCAAAATAGAGGTCCTTTTATAATTTTCTGCTTGCAACTTAATCGCACGATGGGTTATTTTTTCTTATTTGGCACGCCCTCAAAGAGAGCAATTAATCGTTAATTGCATCCTGCAGAGAGCAATTAATCGTTAATCACACTCCAATGCCGAGCCAATGTTTACAAAATTGATTTTAATGTTTTTTCTTACATTTTTTTTGCATCGAACGTTTTAATTGCATTCGAAATTTATTTTGTGAGAAAGAAAATCTATAAACAACAATAAAAGAAAGACATAAAGAGAAGATAAAGATATAAAACTCTCAGTGTAATTTCCGTAATTTACTTTCCTAGCTGGGATAAAAGTAGTGAAAGCCATTGTGCGATTAGCTCGTAATCACATAATAACTCGTACAATTCGAAAATTGCACTCGTGACTTTTTTTGTTTCGAATTTTCCTCGTCCTTTCGGACTCAGAAAATTAATAACAAAAAAATCACTCGTGCAATTATATTCGAATTGCACTCGTTATCATGTGATTACATATACTAATCGCACGATGGGTTATTTTTTCTTATTTGGCGCGCCCTCAAAGAGAGCAATTAATTGTTATTAGCATTCTGTAGAGAGCAATTAATCGTTAATCACACTCTTTACCAATGTTTACAAAATTGATTTTAATGTTTTTGCTTACATTTTTTTTACAACGAAGGTTTTGATTGCATTCGAATTTATTTTGTGAGAAAGAAAATCAATAAACAACAATAAAAGAAAGACACAGAGAGAAGAGAAAAATATAAAACTCTCAGTGTAATTTCTGTAATTTACTTTCCTAACTGGGAAAAAGTAGTGAAAGCCATTGTGCGATTAGCTTGTAATCACATAATAACTCGTACAATTCGAAAATTGCACTCGTGATTTTTTTGTTTCGAATTTTCCTCGTCCTTTAGGACTCGGAAAATTAATAACAAAAAAATCACTCGTGCAATTATATTCGAATTGCACTCGTTATCATGTGATAACATATGCAAAGTAGAGAGGGAGTGAATCTTAATAAGAATCCCGCATTTACTTAAAAGAGATAACAAGCAACATGCTGAATGGACCTACCTGTTAATCAAAATCAGATAAAAGTAGGTGTTCTACATTTTACTATTGGTATTGAGCAAACACAATAAGTTTTAGAACAATGCAAAAACGTCTGATTTATTTTCTTTTATCATTGTAACCTGGTCGTCTTTTTTTGAAAATTTTATGACGAAAAAAAATTTTCCGTGAAAAATTACTTCAGCCACATTTTAGGGTGCCTTGCACTCTATTTTTCTGCCAAAAATCAGGAAAAACTAATGAAGCAATTTTGCACCAAGTCCAAAAAACCTTATTTTTAGGTAGTTTTTGGCCCAAATTTGCGAAAATCCGTATTTGACGACGAAAAAAAATTTTCCGAGAAAAATTACTTCAGCCACATTTTAGGGTACCTTGCACTCTATCTTTCTGCCAAAAATCAGGAAAAACTAATGAAGCAATTTTGCACAAAGTCCAAAAAACCTTATTTTTAGGTAGTTTTTGGCCCAAATTTGCCCCCAAAATTTTTTTTTCAAAAATCGGGCTCAGTCACTTTTCAGGCATTGCTATTTTGTATCATTGTGCAAAAAATTGAAAAAAACTAATGAGCCAATCCCGAGAAAAGCTGCTAACAGGAAAATGGTAAAAGGGAATTTCCCCAAAAAAGCGAAAATCCGTATTTGACGACGAAAAAAAATTTTCCGAGAAAAATTACTTCAGCCACATTTTAGGCTACCTTGCACTCTATCTTTCTGCCAAAAATCAGGAAAAACTAATGAAGCAATTTTGCACCAAGTCCAAAAAACCTTATTTTTAGGTAGTTTTTGGCCCCAAATTTGCGAAAATCCGTATTTGACGACGAAAAAAAATTTTCCGAGAAAGATTACTTCAGCCACATTTTAGGGTACCTTGCACTCTATCTTTCTGCCAAAAATCAGGAAAAACTAATGAAGCAATTTTTCACAAAGTCCAAAAAACCTTATTTTTAGGTAGTTTTTGGCCCAAATTTGCCCCCCAAAATTTTTTTTCAAAAATCGGGCTCCGTCACTTTTCAGGCATTGCCATTTTGTATCATTGTGCAAAAAATTAAAAAAAACTAATGAGCCAATCCCGAGAAAAGCTTGTAACAGACGAACGGACAACGGTCAAATTAAAGGACCTCCCGGTAGGTCCAAAAAGAATGACAAATTTAACAAGCTACATGCTGAATGGACCTACCTGAAGATTGATGTAATAAGAAAATTGAAAAATGAGAACAATAGTATGAAAATGCAGAATAATACAAGAACAACTCGAGAAATTCATGGAATCTGGCGATTCTCGGCTGTTCTGTCAATTTTTAGAAAGTTCCTGTACCAAAATCAGTTTCATTGAAAATTGAACCATGCTTAATCGTGGACATTCTTATAAATCATGTTTTTGTTTGAAAAAAACAAAGACATTAAACGAAAAAAATCCAATGAAAATCTGCAAAAACGGAAATTTCCGGCTTTTTTGGCCGGAAAAAAACATTTTCTCAAAAATCGAACTCGGTCATGTTTTGAGCATTGCGAATACGCATCATTCTGCAAAAAATCATAGAAAAATAAGGATGAAAATTTGAGAAAATGTCAAAAAAAAATGGATTTTCCGGCATATTTCCAGCATTTTGGGCCGAAAAAAATGTTTTTCGAAAATCGGGCTCGGTCACATTTTAGGTATTGTCATTTTGCATCAGTGTGCAAAAGTTCATTAAAAAATATAAAGTACAGCTCGAGAAATTCAAGAAATACTGTCTTTCCGGCGAAAATAGGTTGTTCCGGCAATTTTTGAATAGTTCCGGCTTCAAAAATCAATTTCATCGAAAATTGGAACATACTTGATGGTGGGCATATTGCTAATAATAATTTTTTTGAATGAAAAAAACAACCAATTGTAAAGAAAAAGTCCAATAAAATCCAGAAAAACGGCGATTTTCGGCCAGAAAAAAATTGTTCTCAAAAATCGGACTCAGCCATGTTTTGAGCATTGCGAATACGCATCTTTTTGCAAAAAATCAGAAAATACTAATGATAAAATCTCGAGAAAATGCTAAAAAAACAGTTTTTCCGGCGGCTGGAAAAAAATGTTTTTTGAAAATCTGGCTCCGTTTCATTTTAGGTATTGTCATTTTGCATCAGTGTGCAAAATTTCATAAAAAAATATAAAGTACAGCTCGAGAAATTCAACAAATACTGTCTTTCTGGCGAAAATAGGTTGTTCCGGCGATTTTTGAATAGTTCCGGCTTCAAAAATCAATTTCATTGAAAATTGGAACACACTTGATGGTGGGCATTGCTATTAATAATATTAATAACTATTAATAATTAGCGTAAACAATTTTTTGTATTTTCCAAGTGAAATTAGATTACACACATCACATTTCTTGTATTTGGCAAGGGAAACAACCTAAAGCAAATTCTTGTATTTGTCAAGGGAAATGAACAATAATATTTTCTGGTTATATTGACCCATTCCATTTTATAACCATTCAGGGGGGTGGACGAACATTTCCAGTGGGTAATCCAAGAAGAATTTCCAGGGAGTCAAAAGAAGTGTTTCTTAAAAATTTCCAAGGGGGGGTGAACGACTGATTTTAGTTCGCCCACCCTCACTTAAAGACATGAAAATAATTTTTTCCAAGGGTCTTTTGCAATAAATTTTGTCATTTTTAAGAATTGTTTTGACTTGAAAAGGTTCTTCCACCTCTCTGTAAGGAAATATTATGGAACAACCCATTGAAAGTTACATAAATTAAAATATTTTCCTGTATTTTCCAAGAAAAACTATGCAAAGAAAATGCATTATACTTTTAAGGAAAATCAACTGTAAACTTTCTTGTATTTTCCAAGGAAAATTAGATGAACACATTTTTTGTTTTTCGTCAAAAAATGACGTCATCGATGACGTCATCGGCAATTAAAAAATCATCGAAATCGAAAAAATTTTGTTTAATTTGAAAGAGGACTTTCTTGGGAACAAAAAATATTACTACGGAAAATCTTGAATTTCACTTGATAGGAAATTAAGCTGTGAAATGCGTTTGACTTGACTCTCAAGCTTTTTAAAGATTCTTGGGCGTGCCCGAAGCTAACCGTTCGCAGGCAAATTCAATGAATTACAAATTTGCTGAAAGGGGCTTATAAGGAGAAATTCAGATTTTTTTGTAGTAATATTTTTTGTTCACTAGATGGTACTCTTTCAAACGAAACAAAAATTTTTCGATTTTGACGATTTTTTGATTATTGATGACGTCATCGATGACGTCATTTTTTGGGTTATTTTCCTTTATAGCTTCTCAAATATTGATTTTCAGGTATATGTTATGATATTTTTTGGAATCCTTAGGTAAATATCTTTCATTTGAGCCATATATGAGCTTCTGATTTTCACTTTCATTTTCAAGCCCCAGCAAAAGTGATGACGTCACATGGGGACCAGCAAAATGTTCAAAATTTTTCTCACCACTCGTTTTTGTGATCTTATGGACCTAATTGATCATTTAAAAAAGTTAGTTTGCTTTTAACAACTCTGTGCACACGAAGGATGTTTTCAGAACATAGTGGCTCTCACTATTTTCAAGGAAAATGAGTAATGATATATTTTTTATCATTAACATGAGAAATCCTGTATTTCATTTTTACACGTAAAAATATTAGATAGCGCTCAACAAAAGGAGCCTGGTAAGCGAGAGATCATATTTTATACAATTGTATACCAAAGTTATTTCTCACAAATCTTCAGAATTAGAAGTCCCTCAAAAATTACAGACGTTGATTACAACTGGACTAGTGAAACCCACTGGACAACAATTTGACCATGGGCACCGTAAACTGCACATGATCCCAACCTACAAGCAAATTCTTGTACTTTTCAAGGAAGTCAACCAATACAATTTGTTGTATTTTTCAAGGGAAAAAATATTAACATAATTCAAATTTTTAAAGAAAATTATCTACAAGAAAATTTCTGATACTTTTCTACAAAAATCACTGTCTTAAAAAAAAGGCAAAGAATGGTAGAATCTTTTTGAAAGAATCAAAAGTGCCATTAGAAAAATTTATGCTGGAGAAATTAGTTAGAAAACTGGAGAAATAATTTAGTTAATCTCTTGGAACATTATAAGCAATTTTCCTTGGAAAATACAAGAAATTGGATTGGTTGTATTGATTGATTGATTTTTGGATGTATTATATTGGTTGATTTTCCTTGGAAAGTACAAGAGATTATAGAGGTTGAGCAAAAAACTATAGTCAGAAAAGAATTGTGCTACTTGCAGAAGAATAGAAATTCTATTTCTCGTTTGTTAGTTTTGCTGAAAGCCTCACCTGGGGGAGGAGGGCACTCATGATCTGACAAACGGCATGTGCCACCCTTAAGAGTAGGTTTTTTGAGACCCTTTTTTTTAGTTGGATACACTTTAAGGGTGTTTTTAAGACTGCTGAATTGGAAGTCTGACAGTAAAAATCTGATGTATCTTTATACCTTAATGGTCATTAATTTTGCGGGTACTTTATTTTGTAATTTTTTAGGTCAAATTTCGTGAAATTTAATTCTGTCGTTTAAATTTTTCAAAAATTCAACATCGCGAAATTAAATACACGCTAAAACTTTTTAAATAGACAGAAAATGGCGAATTTTTTTGTTGGTTACTATTTTTGTCACTAGTTTTGTTACTATCTTTGATATGTTTACACCCAATATGTTTTTTAAGCAAAATTAGTCATCTTTCTTTATTCCTACTTCTTGAAAATGCCCAATGTAGTGAATCGGGAAATTTAATACACATGAAAATTTCCAGAAATTGACAATTGCGAAATTCAACACACGTAAAAATTTTGTAACACGCGAAATTTAATACCATTAAGGTAGTTTTCAGTTGCACCCATTTTGATTTGTTTTGAACACTGTGTCAACATCTTGGGCTCATTTTCAGGTGCCCTCAAAGAAATAAGATTTGATATCAAACTACACTACAACTGCAAGGGTCAGAAACATTGGGTAAAATGCACTGTAGTTGTACCTGACAGTTAGTCACACTAGGAAATCAAGCTTTCAGAAAAAACAACATCAGTCATCTACAGGATGTATTTGCAACAACAAGGATGAGAGTTACCTGAATCAAGTTTGCAAAACAATTAATTAAAACTTGAAGGTTTGAAACAATATAAAACGTGCCACAGCCAAAATCCACCAACCAAAATTAGACAGCGCTTTGATTTTTAAGGCCTTGTTTAACCCTATTCAACCTAGGCTTTTAGGGGCTCAGAACTAGGGGGGGGTGGGGACTTTTCCTGTACCACCCCTTAACTTTTGATCTAGTGGGTCTTTTTGGATGAAATTTGGCACACAAGATCTTTGTCACGTAAGGTAACTTTTGACAAAAAAATTTTGATGACGTCACTCATCATGCCCAAAGTGAGCAAAAACCGAAAATTTCCTTTGTTCTTATAAATAGCTATTGTATTCTAACAAAATCTTTAGAAAAAAGTTGTCCGAGTTTAAAATGCTTATTTTATCCTAAATATTCAATAAATTACGGTTTAAACGATATATTTGACATTAAAAATAAATTTGTATTGGAAAAGTGTCAATTTTTGTGACACCTTATTGTCAGAAATGTCATCATACACAAGGTGTGAAAATTTTTAGGTGTCAATTTTTTTTTTATTTTGAAGCTGAAATAAAAGCTAGGAATTTACAGAAAATTTCAAGGCAAAAGCTCTATTATTTCAGGAGCTATTACCAATAGTTTGAACTCCGAACAGAAAGAACCCCCCCTAGTTCGAATAGGGTTAAACGCCAAGTAAAAACAATTTTGCACATGTGAATGGGTCAGTGTTTGAGGTCCGGCAAAATTTCCAGGAAATAGCCTATCTGGCAGTGCGCGGATTTAGCTAGGTGGGTTCTGTCTCCCCCATAGATCTTTTTCTTGGGAAGTTGATCTTCAAATTAGTTCTCAAATTTTAAGCAATTTCTCATAGTTTTTGAGAGTTAATTTCATTAAAAAGCGCCGTGTTATTTTTTCATGAATCCCTTTAGAATTTTTGTGACACATTTTTTTCCTTAAGAGTCAGGTAAACGATATAGCGCTTTCGCAGCATTAATCTTTGATACGCATTTCGGCGGGACGCTAGTGTGTCTAACTGCCTGAGGCAGGGGTGTAAGAAGAAAAGTTTTCGTTTTTGGAAAAATAGAAACATCAGAGGAATATTGAAACTATTGCTATGTAGGTAAATCTGTATATAACTGATCTGAGCCATCTGGTCTGATTTAACTCTAAAGTAGAAACTGTCTTAGAAAAAACATTTTTGTGGAATTCTTTCATAGCACCTTTTCACTGTCTTATTAGCTTAAACAGAGAGCTCAAAAAAGTGCCGATGACGCCTTTCTACATGTGCACATATTTTATGATTTGTGATCTTTTTTATGTCAATCTATATAAAAATGTCTAAATTCAAATAAGAAACACAAGATGACGTTATCATCAGTTATCATTAAAAACATTTCTGCTGGAGTAATATTTAGTTAGTTATTCAAAAGACTGTCGCATTTTCCCACCAAACAACTACCGTGAGATCGGGTAACTTGCATCAGTGGAGGCTAATATGCATAGCTCTAGCCCTCAAATTAATGACCTGGCGGAGCTCTGTGTAGTACTTTTGTTTTGAAATTTTGCTGCTTTGATTGGTCAGTCGTTTAATGGCTGTGCAAGTTTCGCCTCTCCCTCCACTGATGCAAGTTACCCGACTTCACGGTATTGAAGGAACTCTCTCAAAAGTGGAACCTGCATGGATATGAGAGTGCCCGGCACTGCTGGGGCACTGCACCAATAGCCTTTCTGTCCTGCTAAAAAAAAGGTTTATACCAGATAGACTCTCCCACTTCGATAAATTGATAATCTTTTCAAATCAATAACAGGACCCTGCCGACGCACCAGACTTAACGAACACCGGACACGCGAAAATCCGGTGTAAAAGAGAATTTTTTTTACCACCGGACTTAAGGAAGTCGGATGTCCGATGTCGGAGAAGGATATTTTTTCCCACCGGACAATCAAAACACCGGATATGACCAGTCCAGTGCGTCCTGTGTTTTTTAATTTTTTGTTTCATAAATGTCCGGCGTCCAAAATTCCCTGTATGCAACACCGGACTGACACCGGACTTATTGCGTCCGGTGTAGCGAAAGGATACTTTTTGCCACCGGACAAATACACCGGACAGTCCGGTGCGTCGGCAGGGTCCTTCAATAACCAATTGATAACTAATCGATGAATAGGATTTGGATTGATTCTGATAATTAAAGGACCCTGCCGACGCACCGGACTTAGCGAACACCGGACACGTGAAAGTCCGGTGTAAAATGAGAATTTTTTACCACCGGACCATCTCTACACCGGACTAAAGGAAGTCGGTTGTCCGGTGTCGAAAAAGCATACTTTTTTCCACCGGACAATCAAAACATAAATGTCCGGCGGCCAGAATTCCCCGTATGCAACACCGGACTGACGCCGGACTTATTGCGTCCGGTGTAGCGAAAGGATACTTTCTGCCACCTGACAAATACACCGGACAGTCCGGTGCGTCGGCAGGGTCCTATAATTAATAGACAATATAATTGGGATTTTTATAAGGGAAGCTCAATTGGCTAGGTATAGATCGACTCTAAAAAAGATGAAGGACTATAATCATACTCGATAATAAAGCCAGTAGAGAGCAAATAGCCAATTGATCCAAAAAATTTAGATATTGTCTTGAATACCTATCGATTATCGGAATCAATTGATATCTAAACAATCGATTGATTATTGTTTAGTCATAAATTGGAAAAAGTTATTGATCGTATCAAGTGGGTGAGTCTCCTGGTTTATAAAAAAAGAAAAAGGGGTGTGTGTCAGTCGAAGCAGTCAAGTTTGCAAAACTGTCACTCATCTGGAAGGTGCTTGAAATTATAATATAATCAGAAAAGATAATCTAAAATGTAAATATGCTACTAATATGCCAACAGGCTAATAATGCTACTCTTACCAGTTTGCTGCTCTTGTTGATTTGTAATGATCAAATTTTATAGAGGAGGTCTCGAGCTTTTTCTCAGACTTTGGTTTGCAGGAATGTGGAACAAGGAAGGTCCAAAGGTTGCAAAGCAAAAATTATCTACGGGGGAGAGTGAAGATAGCTATAAAACTGTAACATGAGAAGTTCTCTTAGCTTAGTCGCTTCTCACTCTTTCTCTTTTTAGTTTTGAAATTTACAAAAATTTGTTTTTAAAATTGTGAATTTAAGCCGGGGGGGGCTACGAAAGCAGCCGGCGAAGCGACCTTTTGTTCCGATGTGTTCTGAGAGTATGTTTCAGCTAGAAATTTTTATCTGTTCTGATCAGATCTT
This sequence comes from Clytia hemisphaerica, assembly GCF_902728285.1. Classification (NCBI taxonomy): domain Eukaryota; kingdom Metazoa; phylum Cnidaria; class Hydrozoa; order Leptothecata; family Clytiidae; genus Clytia; species Clytia hemisphaerica. Next base: position 117,995 of record NW_027103629.1, on the reverse strand, counting down.
CGAAAATTAATCAGCTAGAAATAATGATCTGTTCTGGACAGGGGGACAGGGGTATATAATCAAGGTCATCTAACGTGTTCTTTTGTTGTCTAGGTAACCCTAGAAAGCTTCAGAACACATATTTTAATTTTCGTGGAGAAAACAAATATCTTACAAGCCTTACAAGTTTATCTTGGCAAACCGTTCCTAGATTTTAGAACATATTAAACCATAAAGTAGTGATAAATTTAGGGAGACAAATAGTGCGATAAAAATTTCCTAGAAAGGTTTAAGAGGATTTAAGAACACATATTTCTAAAAAAAATCTCCACCGGCTCCTTCTGGGGTACTTAGGCAAAATGGGTGCCGGGTATGTGCGAGCCCTAAGGGTCCCTTTTTCACACCCTCGAAATTTCTCAAAAGGGTACAAAAATCACGAAGAAATTCAAAATTTCCTCTCTCAAAGGGTCGTGGTTTTCCAAAATTTGGACAAAAATCGAGTGAAAATCGATAACAATTTAAAAAAAGTCTCGTCTCCTAAGGGTCCCCAAAACACCAATTTTTCCTCACTCTAAGGGTCGATTTTCGATTTTTGGCTCGGGCATACCCGTCACCTCGCTGACCTAGTACCCTGGGCAATTCAACAATACCTTAAATGCAGTCTCCACTTTTGCACGAAAATGAGCGAAAACCTTTTGTATTCAAAATCTGGACTTTCATTGGTATAGATAATCTCCATTGATTTTCAAAATTTAAACTCTGGGGAGCCCGGGAGGGCAGGTACTAGTAAATGCCCCCAACGGCACCCCTCATCGAAGAAATAGCGAAAAATAAAGAAACTTTAAGTTCCTTGGGTGTACTAACTATGAAAATAAAGCCCAGGTTTTAATTACGAATGTTTGAAACCGTCCAAAATACATTGAAGTCCCATTTGATAGTTTCAATAAAGTATCCATATTTAATTTGTTGATATAAATAAAACATATGTACAAAAAATAATTAGTAAATTTTAACTCTGTCAAGCTGACGAATAATATTATAATTTGGATATTTCACTATAGATTTTGAGAGCTGGACCAAGTTTGAGATTGAGGTGATGGACAAGATCAGCTTGACTTAACAAGAGCAATGCTTGACCATCAATTTGCTAAAAAAAGAGAGGTAGCAAGCTCAATATGCTGAGTCGTGTAAAACGGCTCGGGGTCAACGAATCTTACATGTGCGTAGGCCGCTGGCTTCCTCTAAAGGATTCGTGCAACTTATTATAGCACGGGCGGTTTTGTAGAATCGTAGGAGATGACGTAAACTTGCCAACCATAGTCCCTATCTTCTTCCAATGGAACTCACTATAGCCAAAACATACCACATGTCATTTTCGGACAGAGGCAATGTAAGAGACCTATGGGAGCTATAAAACATGCGCCAAGGAAACGGGAAACAGGAAAAACTTACATTATCTTTAAAGATGGGTACGTATTCTGCATAACCGATACGAGATAAAAATTCACCAACTTCTTGTGTATTCCACGGAATCGCTTGGCTTTTCCTTTCAAAGTAGGTATTTCTGCCATAAAGACCAGCAGGGATATGTGTAGATCGTATCTTTTTGGGGATGTCCATAGGAGAGTATTCATGTTTTGTTATTCGTTCTTCGTGCAGAAAATTGGTGGCTAAAAAGAATAAATAAAATTCCATTGTAGTTTTCATCAGTTTAAAAAGATTAGAATTTCAGCAATCTTGTACAGCGATCAGATCCCCTTCCCACATTGAGAATGTGACTGAATAAAAGTGTTACTGCGTCAGTGTTGACGGGCTGTGTTATTTCAGTTTATCCTTTTCACGTGGTAGCTCTTGAGAATTGATTCCTGGAAAAATATTTCCCGGTCAAAGAGACAGCAGTCCGTTAAAAGTATCGGGTATAGCCAAAAAAGGAGCATAAACAAATCTTGAAACAACTGTATTCTCGAAGCGAAAATTTAGCAAAATAAAGTCCACACAAAAAATCTTTCCACTTTAGAGCGTTTTATTTCAACAATCCTAAAGTACACTTTTGAAAGCCCGAAGCACCTAGCCCTGAGGAATGTCAGCCAACAATCTTGCCTTCCTGGTTGTTCTCAAGATAGAGGTTTTGAAATCAAAATTCACTTTGAAAAATTCTAAATAAATGCAATCACATTGATGTTTTCAACAGCCCACGAAAGGGAATACTTACAAGATGAAACTTCATCACTTCCCCTTCTTTTCCGTTTGCGATTCATTCCCCTAAAAAAATGAAACTCTTGTCCAATGAAATGCTTTCATTTACGGTGAACATTTATGCTCCACGTTGAAAATCGACAACAATTAGTTAATCTGGGGATATTTCATCTTTGAAAACATAAGATAGAGAGAGTTGACTGGACAAAAATGTACAGAAATTGCAACTAAATGAAAAATCATCGGTGATGAAGTCACATCCTTACTTGTTCGATTTGTCTTTAGCCTTTTTAGATTTTACCATGTTTCTGGAAAAGAAATAGATAAGGGAAATTTCAAAAGCCTTAAACATTATAATAATAACTTCGCCAACGCGAACGGCAAGGACCAGTTACGGAACAGTTGGGTAGAGAAATCATTTCGCTTAGCGGATATTGTTGATCCTGTGCTCGTGACATAAGAGCCATGATGTATCTTACAAGTTTTTATCCATGTTGGTCATCATAACAACCCCAATGTCTGGCATACTTCCCCACCCACACTCGTGTATCAGAGTATTGTACCAAATTCCCCTCAAATGACATGGGTTGGCCCAGGTGAGTTAACACTCATTTACCAGCACCATCATAGCGCCGAGTGGGAAACATGGCCTTTAAACTACTGCGCATCGCTACCTTCACTGATAGAAGTAATAACTTAATAGAAACATCTGATCATGCTTTTTTCATTTTCGATTCTTGTTGGAAATAATGCGAGATCTGAGATGGATCATCACTTCTTTCTAGTGGTGAGGTGCAGGAGATTTACTTACTTGTAATTTGTTGTTGAATCAGGGAAAACTGAAAAAGAGAAAAGAAAATGTTTTTTAAAGATTCTCCTCACGACGACTATCATTTTTCCTTTGATTCAAATATTTGGAGATTCTAGTTGGGGAATAATCATAGTGTTCAAGATCAAGAGACATTGAGACTCGGACATGATATTGACATTACGGGTAAAGAAATAAATAACCATATCACAACCCACTTTAAATCAGTAAACCTGAAAGGGATGACTCACCTGTGGAAGTAGGGCTATTTTCATTCGATTTATTGGAAGGTGTTGAGCCAGCGAATACTTCTTCAGAATCCATCACCAGGCGATCCACGACAGGAGAAGTGGTGCGGTGGATGTTTTGTGAGGTGTATGGGCAGCCAAAAGAAGTGTGATGTGTTGTGTATTTGGCGCCTTTGATGTGCCCGACACCGCGACATCCTTGGATACCACATGGCGGTGTCGCATCTTGCCCCGCTGAAATACACGACAAAACATAGAAAAGAGTGGTAACATTTCAAAAGTTTCATAATTCACTAGAAATCTTTAAAAATCCTTGATTCTTTTGATCTCGTCTTGTAAACCATTTTGAAAGTAATTTTCTCTTCCGATGGAAAAGTGAAATTGAATGAAATTTGAGGCTAGAACTCTTTTCATATTGCTATCAAGTTTAAACCATACCATGCCAAAAGCCTGCCATACTCGACTAATTTTTGAAAAGAATATTTTTGGCAAAAATAAAATGCAAACCGATCGGAAAATAAATAAAAGGAAGAACTTACAAGGAGGTGGTTCCAGCACATGACCAGTCTTCTGACACCATCCCACTGGATGCAAGTCCATGGAATCAAAATCGAACCACCAATCATACATGCTTGGCCAGCCATCAAAATGAATTTGCACTTTGAAATCCTCCGCCCGGTTGACAGTTGCTACGCGACAAAGTGTAGGGTTGCGTGGATCGATGACTTCCATTTTATCTCCAATAACGAATAATAGCTTTTTTGGCTACACGTTGAAAGATAGAAAAGAGAGTTTATGAAAAGTAAACACAAAGCCACAATAATAATAGTACAAAAGTTCCTTGTTCAAAGCATCGGAATTAGATTTTGTGAGTATAATGTTACCTCTTTAAACACCTCATCAGGGGCAGCGATACAGTCACTGTCATTCAGATAATCTTTCCATACAAATTTGCCAACCATTTCATCTACAAGAAACAGTAATGCAATGAACTGCTGATAATGGGGAAAATTCGGTAAATTCCTTTTTGGTTTGCGAAGGATGATCCCTATTATGTTTATTCTGGTGCACTTTGACAGACTTAAAACAATCTCTTTAGTAGCATTCAGTTTTTGCCAGCAAAGCTCATCATTGACTGATGTTCACCAGGCCTATATAGGACACTCTACAACTGTTTAGTTTGATATCTCAGAAAGTTTCAACGTTGCGTAGAAGATACAAGATGTAAGAGTTTGAAAGTTGCCATGGATACTACTCCACGAGTCTTACCTGTAGGTGGGACGAGGGCGATTTGATTTTTCTGACACCATCCCATGGGGTGAATGTAAGGGTTATCTTCACGACACCAGTAATCGTATAAATCGTCCCATTCATCAAAATGGATCAGAATCTGATCTCCTATAGTATTCGCTACGGATGCGACACACACTAAGTCAGGGTTCTTTCGATCGATAGCTTCTAGTTTCATGGAGATACGAAATGCATGTCGAGATACAGGTGGTGTGTCGAAAAAAAGGTTCGCAGGGGCGGCTTTACTCTGTGTTTTCATGAGGTAGGTGCTCCATTCAAAATCTTTGGGATCGATGTCTAAAAGAAATTTTGAGAGTTTATTTCTGAGACACATCAGATTTTTTGGAGCCAGCGAGCAAGAAAAGCCTTTCTCATTCGAAGTTCACAAAAAAAGATGTCACCAGAAATTTTCAATATGAATATCGCTCACCATTACCTTTAGGAGGCTGTAATTTTTGTTGATTTTTACTGCACCATCCGCAAGGATGCAAAAAGAAAGAGTTAGAGTTGATCCAGAAATCGTAATTGGCTGGCCAACCATCGAAGTTCAAGCGCAGCCGTGCGCCCTGCACCTCCACCACTGTACAACAACATATGATCGATTGGTGTTTGGGGTCAATGCACTCTAATTTCATCCCTTGTTCAAATTGATTGGTCGTGCTTTGTGGTAGAATTTCTTGTTCATCATATTCCTACAGAAAGCGGAAAGAAAAGTCAAGTTTGGCAATTTCGGAGCGAATTCGATCTATTGAATTATTATACAGAGTATTTTGTGAGGTTTACTCCTTGGATGGCAAACAGAAGTTTAAATTAAACACTTATCAGTATCATTAAATTAGGGAGGCTTGATATTGAATATACAAACGCATGGTAATCACGATTCTGACTGTATGCACTTACTTTGAAAAAGGCTTCAACGGGAACAGATTTTGTTGCAGTGATTTGCAAATAAGTTTCCCAACAGAATCCTGTATGATGACCAACTAAAGATAAAACAAATAAATCCTTTCTGTGTCATTTTATCATAAATTATACTATCCAATCCTCTTGAGTCATCTTGAAGCTCGACTTTCTCTGAAGTCCTTCAAAATTTATAGAAAATACAATAGCAGTCTCACCAAAATATTTGAGGAATTTTGAGGGAAATCATGGAAAACTTTCGCTTTTAACTATAGTGGTCAAGTTTTCAATAAAACGATCGACAAAAAAAAAGAATAAGGGAAAACATACTCACCAGTCTGAAAGTATAATATGGAGTCATCTTTTATCTCTTGTTTGATTTGTTTTTTGTTTTTGTTGAGGGAAGGTGACGATGGAGTGCCATCCTGAATAAAATCAAATCTAAGTGTTAAAATGAAAGCAACCTCCAACCTTGGCACCTGTAAGATATGCAGATATCGCTGTCGACGCAAGAAAAATAAAACCAGCAGGGTCGATATAAATACAGGTAAGTGAGGTACAAAAGTTTGAATCAGTTGCATAATCTCCTGTATCGTAGATCCATTAGAATGACTTCCCATAGATAGGGAGAAATGCGACAAAATACCTTCGATTCCGTCTTCTTTTTCTTGACACCACTCTTTTTATTGGTTTGTTTGGTGGGTGGACGTTCGCCACTTTCCAGTTGCTGTTGAATCAATTGTGTTCGCCGCTTGCTTGCATACGCTCCTACGCAACGTTGGCTGCAAAAACGCCCTAAAACAAAAAAAGAGGGTTCTTTCTTGTCACGACTTCCCAGTGCTACTGACGTCCGTGTTCCGTTCTCTGATTGTGTGCTGTCGGCCCGAAAGATGTGTTCAAGAGATAGATCATCGTGAAAACAATTTATCTACATGGAGACGTAACAAATTAACGCAAAAACGACAATAAAGTGCTAAGTTTTAGCATAGCTAAAATGGATACAAACACAATTGCTTAATGAGCGACACATACCTGATGATCTGAATTCAGAGATCAATCCATAACAACCACACGTTTCACATTTCAAAAGTTCATCTTCCGCAAACTTCTTCTTTTTACGGTCTTTACGGTTTCGTTTCTCTGTCGGCGTGTTCGCTGAATCACTTTTAACGGTGTCTGAGCCAGCAAGTGGCGGAGGGGTGGAACAGGGTGTATCTCCTGAGGGCGTACCTTGTCGAGAAGTGGTCCCTGTGTATGAAAACAGGAAGTGCATGTGTTTATTAAGATCGAGTGCAGCATATCGGACTGAGTAATTGTCATGTTCAGTAATTTACTAACTAATGTAAAAATTTTCTTTCTCTCCTACACTACACATGGAATGAATGATGACGATTAATTAGTTATAATTGAATATATCTAGCTCAAATGTCAATCAACAAAAAACTGATTGAACACTCATCAAACGACTAGCATACATAATGATCTGTTGATGGAGACAAACAATTGGCCAGAAAAGCTCCCAGCCCCATTAGCATTATTCCTCAGCCTTCAAAATTACACAAAAAAATGCTTAGGTCATTGTCTTCAAACAAACGCAAATTTTATCGATACAGAATTTAAGCAATAAACGCAAGCAGAAATCTCACCAAAATCTCTTATTTTCACATTCTGCCTCTCCTGTTTACACATTCCAACATTTTCAAATACCTTTTAAAACTGGAAGGAAGTCAAGTCATTGTCTGTTAAGAGTATTAAATCAAATTTACTCAAAATACTACTCAAATATTCTCAAATGATGAAAATTCACCCTTATCTTCGTAAGTTATAACTTTGAGCGCTTCAATCAGGAGGATTCTTAAATTTCAGAGGGGGGGGGGGAGAATCAAAAGATTACCTCTGCGATTTCTTCGTGTAGTAAATTTTTCAACTTCTTGGCTCAAATCATCGACAGTTCCTTCGCCATTCTCGTCATCACTGAGGGGTGTGATCACCTCTAATTCGCCAGTCAAGGATTTACGAAACTTCAAATTGCTTCCTGTCAAATGAAAGCCATTTTACGTTGAGATTAACGCAGCATCTCTGTTTCAGTATTTATCTATTAAAAACATCGTGTTTAAGGGCTCTGACCATAGTCAGAAAAATTTGTTAAGGGACTTAAGATAAGACTTTTGTTTTTGGTTTTTAATAAAAAATTGCCTTTACAATAACAAGAGTAATTAAGAATACAAAGTTTCAATGGGTAATTCACTTTTTTCCTTCGAATTACTTTTAAATTGTCAAAAAATAATTGAACTTTTGAAATTTTTCGATAAAATTTTCTAAATTGATGTATCAAAAATTATAACTGTTTTACTACAAAAGTCGGTCAAAAACCGCTTTGGAAACAGAAGATTTTGAAATAAAGAAGGTTGTACAAAAATTTTCCGACAATATTTTTTTATTGGTTTGATACATAAACCATTTTTAACGCAATTTCTTTTTCAAAAATTTTTTTCTTCGCCGAAAGGAAGGTCTTCATAGATGAAATACCGTTCTTTGCAAAAGTTTTTACTTTCTCCTTCATCAACTTTTTTTAATTACGATTTTTAAATTTTCAGATTCAGGAATAGTTGGCCTAACAGAAAATGTATAACATGCCATAGTTTTGTTGGCTACATCAAGCAGAAATCTATATTTTGTACATTGCTAGTATGAAAAATTCACTATGGTCAGAGCTCATAGCCCTTAAGTTTGGCTTTGAACTATGTAATAATATTTCGATTATACCCATTTTACTTTTCCAAATCAATTTCTATATACGATGGACAGAGATTCCTACCAGGCAACAAGCCAATACCATTTTTCCATTTCAACATTTTTTCGAGGTCATCATCTTCAAGGTTGGAATACTTAGATTTGGTTTTGCGTTTCTTTCGACCAGTCGCTCCATTTATCTTCGATTCTTCTGTACTATTTTGTGTCATTTCCATATCTTCTTTGACTAAAATGAAAGTGAGCTATGCTTCAATAACAAACATCAATCCTAGGCGTGTGTGTGGGTATACTTCTCGAAACATGTTTTATTCTAAATCAATTTTCGGGAGACAGCAAGTAGGTAGTTGCTTTAATCACAGATTTACTGTTTAGTAATCAAAACCAATGATTATCTATTTCTTTCACGATCAATGATAGACTGACATATCATAGACACTCCTGTCTCATGGCCAACACTGATGAGATTCTAAAGAGCATACACATACCGAAGCTGATCTCCCACTATCTGGAAGCGTTTTCAAATCAAGAACTAAATAAAGATGTTGATTAATGTGATAAGGTGGAATTTTTGTGTGATAAATGATGAAATAACATACCCTGATCGTTGTCCACGTATTCACTTTTGGGCTGACTGTCTTCCATGGTGGTATCTGCCGCCCACTCTGTTTTATCACTCATTATCTATCTTATGTTATCAATTTTCTGAAATCAGGAAAGGTTTAGTTGTCAACAAGGACGAAAAAACAGGTATTTGAACTTTTCCAAAATGGTTGAGTGTGGAGAGATGAAAGCAATCGTTTTAAATTGATTTTAAACTTCATTGGAAATAATGCGTGGTATGTAAAAAAATTATGATACAAACTTTTAATAATATGGATTTACTTAAAATGATGCGTAATTTAAAAATATCGTGAATGGTATAAAAGATAATCGAACTAAATAACTGAATGGAAAGAGAACGCACGAACCAATCACTTCTCAAGGTTCATACAGGTAACTATAGACCGGAGACATCGGTCGAGGCTCAGAATTTTTGTGGTGATTTTTCTTTTGTTTGCTCTCTTCCACTGAGATGACGTCAACAAAATCATGATGTGTTCTTGTATCTAGTTGGTACTGGTCTTCCTCAACATTGCTATTGCTTCCGTAAAAATTCCTGGGAACGATTACGTCATCGTCTTCCAAAGCGCAATGGTCTTCCATACGTCTTTTGGTATAAGGATCTTTTCCACGATGGAAGGAGTTTGTGGCACTACTACTGTGTCTTGGTGAAGTGTATCTGTACTGAGAACCATTAGCAATGGAAGCAGATCGTTTGTACGTGTTACTACTATTTCCTTCATATATTTGTTTATCTAAGTGTGGTCTCTTAACGTTGCGCGAATAGTCTTCGTGGTGTATCTCGATGTGGTCGTGGTCGTGAAGGTGTGTTCGCGTATGATCACATCTATTGTATGGTTTTGTACGGTGGGTGTGATTGAGTGTTTCGTAATGTTTGAAGTGTCTGTCGCCTCTACCCTTACTCGCTCCTCTTGAGTACGACGGATAAGGCGTGTAATGGGAGGTAGCTATTGTGTTTGTTTGTGTGGTGGTTGTTGTTGTTGTTGTGTGATGTGGTCCATATCTCCATGTCTCCTCTCTTGGAATCGCAATAGTGTCTTGAATCAACAGTGGCATATCAGGTCTGGGTGAGAAAGTTTCTGAGCTTCGTCTTGAATAAAATTCTTTGAGAGTTCCACCTTCGCTTTGTTTTCGGTATTGAAATTCTTCACTATTCACATTCACTCGCATGTTTTCGCTTTCAGAATAAAGTTTTTCATCTTGGATTTTCTCCAAGGGAGGAGGTCTGTTGATGTAATCTTCTTCACCGTGGATTAGCTTTAGTGGAGGAGGTCCAGGTTGCCTGGTTCTTTTTGTCCCTTTAGAATATCTTTCAGTCCAAAGTTTTGAAGGAGAGGTCCTACTTGTTTCTGGTATTTCGTCTGAAGGTGTACTTTCGCTAGAAACTCTATCGTTAGTTGGTATATATGTGGAAAATGTGTTCGGACTTGTCGAGAGCTTGCGCCTGCCTGACGTCACCATTTTGTTCATATGAGAAGGCACAAGATTCAATGTCGGTAACGCTCCTTCCTTCAGCAGCTTTCGGCTTGGATCTGAAGAAAAGAAAAATACAGTTTTAAGGGAGGTAAAAGTGTTGGGTTATTAGCTTAAAAGATGCATACATTGTTTACAGTAAAAATCATTCCATATCCAAATAATAGTAATAATATTAATACTTAATTAATTTAATTTAAATAACAATAATATTTCTCAGATAAAGGGGTGAATGCTGAATTTAGGGTAGCCCATTTCAGGGTTTTAATCGTAAGCCTTATCTGCATAGCATCATTACTTGACAATTTCTTTGAGAAATGAATTTCGCGTAATGAATGGAAAAGAAAACTTACAAATATAAAACTGATCTTCTCGGAAATGGCGTTGACAAATATGTATTCGATCTTCTTGAATTTGTCGCTCAAGATTCTCGTCAAGTACTCGATATCTCAAGATGATATCAATCAGCTCTTGCCGCCATTTTCGATGGAAATCATCTTTGGGTAAGGGTAGTTTGAATATACCAATATCTTTGTGTTTACGAGAGGTGCCACATCCGTACATTGAGCAATTTGCACCTGGCATCGCCTTCCCATTGTTGAAGGAAAAAAAATGAAAAGTTCTCATTTTGTTCATCAGGACGATAGTCGCCTTTTCTATCCAAGAAACATTGTTTGTTCACTTGTGATTTATGCCGATCAAATTTCATCATTCTTTTTGCAATGAAACCCATAATGAAGTTGCTTTCCCAAATTACTAGATAAATTAACTACAACTTTATTGCTAGACTTGATTAAAACAGTGATAAAATTGTATCAAATCAGAACTTCATAGAAGAGACCATGAAACATTTACTGGAAGACCCATTCCTATATTCATTTCATAACATAAATTATATCCGAGTGCTAAACATATACCTCTTTTCTAGGGCTGAAAAAAGAGCAAATCAAACCTAGTACTACCAAGATTCAACAAGGAAAATCCTTAATCAATTAAAGAGAAATTCGTTCAAAAATTCCGGTTGTTACTTAGATGAAGGATATTTGACTTGATGATGACTCAAGTGTAAAGGTATGGTGTGCAACATGTCATCCACGCATCACACAACTACATGGTTGAAATTTCATCAAAAGGAATTCCTTCTCCGGTTACAAATAAGAACAAACAATCTGAAGCAATTTTCGAGTATATTTCGGATACAAACTAATTCTTTTACTTGATTCTGACAAAAAATAAGTAAGAAAGGAAAAATTGAGTATATTATCGTTTTCGTTGGGCCATTTCATTTGGATTTGAAACACATAAACATCAAATTGACGCCAATTTGCAGTGTTAAAAAATATAAAAATGTCAAATTGGATAAGGAAATTATTTTCGTTGAAACGAAAAGGGAAATCAAAAATTTCGGTTTATACCAGCAACCCGATCCTAAAATGAGAACAACCGAAATTTTACAGTAAAGTCTCTGAAAAATATTTTTGTCTGAGCCAACAGTTTCTTACGACAACGCAATTACATGTTAAATCTGTTACAAAACAGACTATTCTCATTCTTTAAAAGCAGTTGTCCAAATTTCTTTTCGAACATAGCGTACAATCAATTAAAGCTGGCTCAAAAGAAGTAAAACTAATTGATTATTCATCCTATCTCACTTACTTTTAACATTAGCATAATATCTCTCCTCAACATCTGAACAAATTGTTTTAAAGACGAAATATGAGAATTATTCGACAAATTGTGTTCCATCGATCTCTGTTTCAAAACGTTTTAACGCGCTACTACTACAAACAAATTCAAAGGTTGGAAAATTTCATATTCTCTTGGCAGTAAAGGCAACCAAAAGATCATAAGCTATTTGTTATCAGTTTAAAGCATGTCTGTTATGCTTGAATGGTATCTTATTTCCGAACTAAGCCCATAAACTTGTCACAATGAAACAGATAGAAAATGGTAACCTTTTTATCACAGACCCAATTCACCGAATCAGATATTCAAATTTATTTGAGCAATAAGATTTGAAATGATTTAGATAAGTTTTATTTTTAATCAAAACTGGTTGAGAAAGAAATTATAGCCCGTTTATTGTTTGAGTAATGACCATTTTACTGTCCTGTTTCATTGATTTCAAAATACAAGAACTCGATAAAAGTAATCAATTATTTTTCCCAAGCAGTATCAAACGAACTATAAATCGTGTACAAATATTAAAAGATTTTTTGAACCTACCTATTCGACAATTTGTGAAATATAAATCCCGAAAGTTGAAAACTGTTAGTTTTCAATACCGTTTCTAGAAAAATTCTTTTCTGATTTAAAAGAACCTCGCCGTGTAAAAGCTGGTTCGATAGAAATGTAACTTTTCTGAAAAATTGCACAGATTGACCAATTTTTTTGGATTAAAACAGAAGACATTTTAAATTATTAAATTTTACAAATTCCTTCCTACCTGGAAAAGTCCTTCATTATAAGGAAAATTAAATGATAAAATTTCATGAAATAACACGATTTTTCATAAAGACTTCAACGATGAAAAAAGAAAAATAATTCAACTTCACTGAAAAAAAAACATTGGAAGATAAAAGAAAATATTGAACTGCAGAAAAAAATCTCGAAAAATAAAAAAAAGTGTAAAAAGGGCCTATTTTATGAAGAGAAAGCTCTGGACACTGGAGGGTTTCATTGGTGACAGTTTTAAAGCTAAGAGTCCCTGGCGAAACGAGTAAAACGTTAACCTATGATAATTCAATCAAAGTCAAATTAGCCTTTATCATTGACTTACAGAGCTCTAGACAAGAGTCTAAACAGAAAAAAGTTTCATTCTGAACGATACAAAGTTTTTCCACGGACATCTTTGTGTACGCAAAAGAAACAAAAATCTAATAGTAGTTGTATGTAGAACGATGTTATAGAATACACAGTAGTCGTAGTTCGTTCGAAGGCTTTCAAACTATTCCCTTGGATGTTCTCTTCTCCTCTCTCTCTTTCTAGCTTCTCCATTTGCCACAATAAGTTGCACTCCACCGTTGTGCTTTGAAACGACTAAAACCTTCCTCAAACGATTATGATAAAAGAATCAAGGAGAGTGTCATAATTAAGAAAATAACAAAAAAAGGAATTGCAGTGCGGGGCCTGTGCTTGACTGTTGTTATTGTTTGATAGCCAATCAAAATAGTTATTGAGAAACGTTTTGAAAATTTATACTACTTCTATATCAGAGAAAGGCGAGAGTAAAGTAGCGTCTTGTGTTTGTGCAAAGAAAATGTTCAGATTATAAAAACGCGTTTTATCGCTCCTCTATTGCAACGTGTAGCATATCGAATTTATCGGGTACAAAATTATATAACAGGCAAAAGACACTGGTCATGTGCTGCCGTACCTCTAACATACCCGAAAGTCGTAAAATTCTGATAAAAAGCTGGAAAATTGTTCGATTCGAACAGTGTCCGACCTTCAAATTCCCCTAATTACAAATAGTTGAGCAATTGAAAGAAATCCCTGTCTCAGTGACTGATATCTTTCCATTCACTTCAGAGTTCTAAATCGTTGGATTGACGGAACAATTACCTATGGGGATATGTATCTATTTCTACTGTTTACTGTAGATGGATAGACGAAAATTCCTTATTCCCCACAATTCACCACGGAGAGAAACCAAGTTCCAATCATCAATATTGTTAGTATGAAAAAGAAAAGAAAATCAAGAACGTACGCATCCTTCTCAGTGAAATAAATAACAAAACCCACCGGCTGTAAACGAACTCACTCTATGGATATTCTATACACCCCCTTCTCACATATATACTGAGAACCCTTCCCACTGGAAAAAATGACCGAAATATCGTTCCCAATAAAAAATTATACTCTGATTTTCGTAGCCGCTGAAAATAATTAGATAAGCAAATCCTCGATAAAAAGATTGTGCCATTTTTTCCGTCCCCACTGAATTTTATGGCTAGAAAACAAGGGAGTTCAAATCCCCATCGCGCTTTGCGCCGTTATTTTTATCCCCACCGGCTGATAAAATGCCATCGGGTCTGTGAGAAAGGGGGCGTATATATGGATATATCAACATTTCCAAGCCACGGCGGTGAAAAAATTACACGTTTTTTTTTTTTATTAGAACACCTAAAATTTGGCTGAGCCTGGATGTGCTTATTTTTTTAGAAATTTTCAGCCTAAAATGTTCTTAAATGCGTTCTTAATTTTTCGGACTACTTTAAATCGACAACATCGTGCAAAATAAATAGCACTTAAAGTTGGTAAAATTAGGACAATATTTGACTCTCGATTTTAGAAAATCCATCCCTAAGTTTGGTTAAAACTGCTTGAAAAGAGGAAAAAATTGTAGTTTCTTGTCATTTTTTTCCAAACTGAGGCTGGGCATGTTCTTACGATGTTCTTAATTTTTCGACGAATTTCAGCCTAAATATAATTGTAAAATTTTCCGAGGGAGGACTATTTTCCTCAGATGTATAATTTTCAAGTGCCTTCAGAGGTTTACCGTGCACGTAAGAAAATTATGAACAGCTGTTATCAGGTTATCATTTGCCGACATCGGCAAAGAAATTGAAAATGCTCATGCCGACATCGGCAGTTAAAGGGATACTGAACAGGCAAAGTAAGGTAGGCAAGATAATTCACATTATCAAAATGATCTTGGATGTAGATTATTTGGGCGTTTATTTTAAGTAAGTATTGCTGACCCAGATTGAAAAAATTGACTTGCATTCAGAAGTTTGTTACAAATCTTTTTTGCTAATGTTAATAACTAGAGATGAAAAAAAAGCAAAATGTAATATACAAACAAAAATTGTTGTTGTGTTAGATTGAGAACAAAATCTCTCATCGCTCATTTTTATGACGAGGAACCCTTTAAAGCAGATTGACATGTAAATTATATTAAAAATCAAGTCCAATCAACTACAATTCTGTGCTGGTTGAAAAGATAATTGCGAGTGGAATATTATTATGTTGAAAATTAACTAGTAGAATCATGCCATAGCATCAACACTATGTTCGCTTAGAAAAAAATTCTCATCAAAATGTACACTCAGTCTAAAAAAAGGCCTTAAGAATTAACAAAGCCTTTTGATATATCGTCAACCAGTTATTTGAAGTCGCTTGTAAATGGGCCCTATTTGCTAGTTCCCATTGTCAACTACTTTAAGAAATCTTTTAGTTTATGTTCGAGGGTTGTAACTTTTGATCTAATTGAGATAAGTGATGTTCAAAAATTATGATCTTCTCTTTTTCAATATATCGAAAATTGCAAACTGCCAACCTTTTGGGAACTTCGTATCTAGCAGAAAACTGCCCAAAGTCTATGCCTCATTTTGGGCAAAAAGGGTTCTCAGACCAAAAGGGGCAAAACTTAGGAAGAATAGGAAGAAAGACTCCCTTAAAAAGCATTGGTGTGTAAACCCGGGGGGGGGGAGGGTACTTAGGCAAAAATAGGTGCTGGGTATGTGCGGACGGTAAGGGTCGGGTTTTTCACCTTTCAAAGTCTCTCTAAGGGTTACAAAAATCAGGAAATTTCAAAGTAGTCTCTCTAAGGGTGGGAAAAATCACGATTTTTAGAAAAAAAATTTGATTTTGAGAGAAAAAATTACAAAAAAGTCTCACTAAGGGTAGGAAATTTTTGAAAATCAGAGAAAATTTTTCGAAAAAGTCTCTCTAAGGGTCACTTTTTCACTTAAATTTGGTCTCTCTAAGGGTCGGTTTTCGGAGGTCCCGTCCGCACATACCCCTCACTCACCAACTCTAGTACTCCCCCGGGTGTGTAAATTAAAGGGCATCGGACCATTTTTTTTAAAGTTTTCTGCGCCAAATTTTTAGCTTCGTTTTAGCGAATAACTTGGCTGGACTGGAAAGATTGGCAAAAAAAGATGTAGCTGGCTGACCTTTACTTTTTTTATCGACCACCGAAAAGTCGTATCCGTCAAAACAGTTGATCGCAGCGTTTCGGATACTAGAGGAAAAATAAATTTGGTTGGTCTTCTAGGTACTAAACAAGAAAATCGTCGTTCTTCTTCATTTGGAATCTTTCCCATCTTTCGTAAAAATATTTTCCAATAGATATATAAGTGAAACATTTATGGAAAAGTGAAAAATGGAGAAGAAAAACGAAAATGAACAAGCTACATGCTGAATAGACCTACTGAAGATTAATGTAATATGAAAGAGGGGTAAAAGGCGTTCCAATCAAGATAAAGTGTATCATTTAAAATTAAAATAGAACGATTTTGTTTTCAAGCATTAAACTAAATTCCTCTAAATATAGATTCTGGTCAGCAAAATACCAACACATTAGAAGACTGGATCAAAACAATAGAATTTTAATTTGCATAATTTGTATTTGTATTTACTATTTTCTATAAAATCATAGCACTTTCAAATCGAGAGATATCGTTTGAAAATAAGTCGATCTTCTACAATTATCATTGACTTATTAATTCTGTGATAAATTCTGATGAAAAATTCATATCTTAAGTTGAAAAAACATTTCCGGGAAAAATTACTTCGGCCATCTTTTATGAAACCTCGCCAAAAAATAGCCTATACCTTATTTTAAGGCACTTCTCAACCAAAATTTACCCCAAAAAAATTTTTAATTGGGCTTCGAGACTTTTTCGTTTTTGCCATTTTGCATCATTGTGCCAAAAACCGGAAAAAACTAATGAGCCAATACACAGGCTGCAAAATTTTAAAATCTGAAGACAAGATTTCTATGTGCTTGTTACATGACATTTATTCTGATTGGTTCGAATTTATTGACACTAATAAAGTTATCAGTTGTAACTGAACTTTTTCGAGTAATCACATGTTTTGACTGCACTGATATAATTTCGCAACCCGTGTATTCCGAGGAAAACTGTTTTTTTTAGACGGACGAACGGACGGGATAAACTGAAACTGAAGCTGAAACAATATTTTTTGTACTGGTTTAAGTCCTTTTAGAATATCTGATCCTCGCTGATTTTTCGTATCATTTTAGGACAGCCTTACGGAGATCCTTTTTCGCCATTAGATTTTGGCCGTTTTTCCCTACTTAAAAGCCGGAGATCAGACAAGAAAATCGGATTACAGGGTGTACATCTTCCTCCGTTTAGCAGAAAATTATTTGTTCGACCCGTAAACTTAGAACCGGACATAAGTACGTTAAAAACAACAACACCAACAACCGGGTATGACATTGCTTTGTCGACACTTGATATCTAAAGACACAATTATACTGCAAACTCACATAACATATACGCGCTAATAAAAATAAAGCATCATCGATATTTTTTAGCAGTATAAATATGAAATATGATTTTTTATATCTCCTTTAGATCTAGGGTTATGGCTACTATCAACTTATCGCCTATTTATACCCTTTTTGATGGGCTGTGACTTTTGATAAAAAGGATATGAAAAATCTAAAGGCTTGGGGACACGAGAAGATTTTTTCGCGTTGGTGCAATATAACATGGTCTATCCCACCAACACAGGAAAAAATGTGTGTCCCATGGTTTCTTTTTTTGTTTCATGGGACAAAAAATGAGGGAAATACCCAAAAGACACGCTGATTTTGTCCCTGGGACAAAAGTCAGATTTCACTTTTATTGGTAGAAAGAAAAATGGGGTGAAGACACGAGAAAGCGTTTCAGGTTGGTGGGATGCAGCATGTTGCATTGCACCAACGCGAAAAAAACTTCTCTAGTCCCCAAGCCTTAAATGGAAGATATTTAAGTCTAATTTTTTCACTAACCAAAAATTTGAACTCCCTTTGATCTACTGCTAAAAATTCAAACAACGATCTAGTAGTAGAGTAAGTCTAATTTAAAGTAAGTATAAAAATGTCACACAACTTTCATATCTCCTTGTAGACTAAGTCTATTTTTTTGGTTCTCCCACAACTTTGGAGATGAAAGATAAGGCTTGATATGAAAGCAAATTCCTTTCCTTTATGGTAAGTCTAAAAATGTCACTTATGAAAAACCAATATTGTAAAACAGAAAATGTCACAAAACCAAAATGAAGGGGATTTTTGGAACTGTTCTAAATACTAACCTTTTGCCACAATAAGTAATTTAGCATTGCATACTCGACAATCTCCAGCGAAAACTTTTACGACCGATTTCGAATTTATAAATCGAAAATTATTATCATAAATCTAAAAAGCTTTCTCAAAGTAAAATTTCCCTAGAAACTCAAAATTGCCCAACTTATGTAATCGAACAAAAAATTAGAATAAAATAATGTTATAAATAAACGTTCCCTTCTTTTAAACACCCGCCCCCTCGAATGAACATCCCTCTTAAAAACAAAAATATTTAATATACACCCAGGTGATTTATTTGAAGTAATACGGTATATCAGATGATACCAATAAAAGCAGACACGTTCACTTTTTTCTAGCTCGTTGTTCTAAGTTCTTCCAAGTTTTGGCCCGGGCGTCCATTTATTTTCAATAATTTGTAATAATTTTGATATCAACTCTCGCTAATTTTAATCTCAACAATTTGCATATTTTTGTGCAATTCCAACTATGGTATTGGCCGCATTAATTGGAATGTTGTTTTAAATACTTGTCGTAATTCCAATCTTTCTAAAATGACTGGATAACTGGAAATATTAAACATGACACTGGCAGAGACTACAGTATTCACTATTTATTCAACAGAGCTAACACATATTTCCACCAAACTAGCAACACATCCATGAACATAAAAATAACTCGCAATAGCGACTATTTTTTTAAAGTGGATACTCCATTGCAGATTTATACAGTAAGAGATCTTGTCGAACGGCCTTTTCGAAACAATCTAAATTGCAGCAATTTAAATAATGAGTTTCTTTTGTTTTACGTGTTAAAAATCTCCTTTCATTCAATCATTTACTCTGTACCATTAGTGTATCTCGCGTTTATCACTTCGTAGCAGTGGCGTGGTGGCAGGGGGGGGCCAGGGGGGCCAGGCCCCCCCAGCGGAGCCCTTTTGAGAAGGGGCGCCCAAAAATAAGGGACGCCAAGAAGGATTTTTCAGGCGCCCATATCGAAAGATTGACAAATGAAAAAACAAAAATGGCGCCCCTCATCACCTCAAAAACTCAAAATTTTCTGGCTCGCTTCGCTCGCACACTCTCTTTTTTGTGTTCATAATGAGCGTATAGAGAGAGGGGCGCCAAAAATAAAAAATCTTTAAAAAGGGCGCCATATTTGCCTTGGCCACCCCAGAGAAATTTTCCCACCACGCCACTGCTTCGTAGTACAATGAATTACGGCAATGGATTTTGAAATAAGCCGTAGATACTGGGTGTGTGTACAGACTATCAATCATTCCACGCCTATTTTACGCATCAAAAGTTTTATAAAAATGGCAGAGAATTTCTAGATGAAAAATCTTTTCGAGTTCTAAATTGATGTTCCTTCTGGTTCCTTTCGTCAGTTTAGATACAGGGTGGAAGAGGTTGGAAACTTCAAAAAGTAGAACGATTTGTAAATTTAATTTTATGTCATTGAATTGTTTGCTATTTTTGTTTAAAGAAAATCATTACGTACGTTAGATCTCTATAACAAAAGCATGAAAATATTCAAAAACTATCGATCAATTATAAAAAAGCAGACTAGAGAGTAGGAATATTTCTCGAACAACTGAAACAATTTACATATTTATTATTATACTATAAACCGTTGCGGATAGAACATAATTTTAGATAGAATTTTGTAAATATTATAATTCAGATCTCAAGCAAAAACGAGTAAGATTAAAGTAACCCTCGTCGTACTTTTATATAAAACACAGTTAAAAAATTCCAATAGTTTTTGTGATTCCTGGTTGTTAAATCTTTCATAGTTAAACTTCAATTCTAACATTTATGATTCCAGCTTCCACTTTTCACAGACTTTACAAATGAGCCTTACCTTCATGATGGATAATTGAGGAGTATGAACTTTGAAAAAAGATATGAGAAGAATGGAAACGACAACGACGATATAAATAAAGTATTCATAACTCTTTTCGTTGTAACTCGTTCATCTATGTCGCGAAAATATCTCTACTATTTTATGAATAGAAGTGCACTCCTTCGCGGTGTCTTTCAAAATGGAGTTCGGCTTTTTTGTTGACTTTTCGTAATAAACAAATACATCATGGTTGTGCGTTTAGTTTCATGATGGTGAAAAAAAATGAGAACCATAGCAAATTTCAGGTGGAAACTTAAGATTTATTCCCCATATCTCAGGCAGTAAAAACCTTACACATACGTTGTTTGCAGAATCAAATTATAAATGCAATATGTTCAAGAAACCTTTGAAACCCTTGAAAACCAACACTACTAACCTTTTACAGTTCATACATTTGAATCTCATTTTTGTAAGATATAGTTCTTTTTTTGTTGGTCCCGTTTTGCATCAATTATCATGTTTAAAGCGGCCAAGCTTTAGCTTCGTCTGGCAGTTTCATCCCTTCCATTCAACTGATTTTCTGATTTTCCGCCATTTTTCTTGTCCCAGGCGAAGAAAAACAAAAATTCGCAGTTTAAAATTTACAAATTTAAGGGTTTTCCCTGCACTAAATCAAGACGGGTTTCCTCTGAGCTTGCATCGAACGTCAAAAGTGTTCCATTCCAGAGAAAAAAAACACGAAAAGTAAGACACAGCTGCAACGAACCAATTATAACCAAAGTTTTGAGAGTTTTATTGGTTTCATTGATCGCTGATAGCGTTCTCAGGAGCAAGGGACAGAACACCCAAGTCACCCAAGATGGTAAGTGGGAGATACTTTTAATGACTTTCGTTGATGCTGGCCCAATTCTGGCTTGCTGAGGGCTTTCTTGCCGGCATCATTCTTTGTTCTTTTAAAAGTCCTCCAACGCAGTTCAGTTGTTATCTCGTCTCGTTGCTGTCGTTGGTTATTCTGCGTTTGGTTAAAAAGTTTCTTCAAATAAAAGCAAAAGGAGAACCGAGAACGTCTGATATCTTGCTTTTTATTCTCGTGTGTGCTTGTTCATAATTGGATACACACAATCAAGAACATCACAAAAATTTCGAAAATGTTGCCCCTTTTTGACGTTTTTACTTGGGGGGAGGGGGTTACGACCCTTTGAGAAAAAACGACCCAATGTTCAGCCAAAATTTCTTTTAAACTTTAATCCAAATTACGAGAGGGAGTCGATTTTTGATATTTCGTAATTATTATGGGACCGTTTCAAGGCCTCAATTGCCCGGGGTTCACTAGGCAAAAATGGGGTGCTGGCCCGGGCAAATGGAGGATACGGTATGTGCCGCCCTTAAGAGTAGCTTTTTTGGATTTCCAAAGTCCCGCTAAGGGTCGGAAAAATCGGAAATCAAATTTCAGTCCCACTAAGGGTCGGAGAAATAGGAAAATTTCAACTTTTTACCGCCGGAAAGATCGAAATCTGGCCTAAATTCAAGTTTGTCACAATAAGCGTCGTAAAATTCACAAAAATTTTCTTTTTTTTCTCCTTCTTAGGCAAGTGAAGAGTACGGGTATGTGCCGCCCATAAGGGTGCCTGGGACAGGGCAGTCCCTGTTGGGGTTAGAAAAATTAGAAAATCAAATCTCAATCTAAAAAAGAATTTCAATTGTTGCCTCTAAAAACATTGAAATTTGGTCAAACTAGTTCCAATAAAGGTCGTAAAATTCACAAAATTTCCCAATTTATCCTACTTTTTAGTCCCGCTAAGGATCCGAGGGTCGAAAGTCGGGCGGTACACCATCGTCAGCTTGTAGCCCTAATACCCTCCCCCCAGGTTAAACCCTTTGAAAGACTTTTCGAGGGTGTAGAAAGTAAGCCCTTATGGGCTCGTTCCGGGGGGGGGTACTTGGGATGTACCGCTGGTCAGGGTACTTTTTTTCACCTCCATGACCTCGTATGGGTTGCATAAACACCAAAATAGGAAATATGTAACATTATAAGAACATTTTGTTCAGGGTCACTTATTTCGCAAACTTTGGAAAAATCTTCAGAAATTGGGTCCCACGTGTAGGGTCCATTTTTCTTTTCGATTCTAAGTAAGCGGAATACCTCCGTCAATCGGCAAGGGTAATACCCGATACCCATTTTTCCTAAGTACCCCCTCCCCCAGGCCGAAAGACTATTCCTATTTAAAATTAATTTTCATCAGCTTGTTGCTCATGAACGAGATAATTTGACAGAATGATTTTGGCTGGCCCCTCAATCTTCTCCAATTTAGACCAGTTCTGGAAATCCTAATTGCAAAAACTAATGAAAATATTTTATTCGTAGTCCCCTAAACCTTCAGAGAGTTTGTTTGAGAGGTTGGCTTTTGTAACCTAGACGCAAATAAAAATATCAATTTTGAACTTAATCCAAGATCTTGGATTGTCGTCATGGTTACTTTTCTCTGCGTTGATTGCGTGCTTAATAGAATCTCGATGAAGTTCAAAGTTGATATTTTTATTCCCGTCGTTGAAAACACAACTTAAAAATGTCATCAATGCTTTTCAAAAAGAGTCAGTGATAGAGAATCATAACATAAAGATCTGCCTATTATTTCGATTCCGTTAAAGTAACATCACCATAATAATTAGAATAGTTAAGTAATTACTGTTATACATTTGGGGATCATGTAAAAGATTTCTTTTGAAAGAAACTCACTTCAATTACACTTGGAGGTTTCTGGGGAATTCGTAAATAGTAAACTGCATACTGATACAGTCTGCTAGACATTAATATGGTAATATTTGCTCTTCATCTTTGATTTTTTTCTACAGTGATTAGATTGACACATGCGCGATAAAATTTCTATTATTGGTCTTCAGAGGTTGAAATATTCTCAACCTCTGATACTCAGGGTAGCTTTTCACGGTATTTGTAACCAGCTCTAATACCACGGAAATGTGAAAATTCATCGCTGTAGAGGCATAGAGAGTTTATGTATTTGCACTTTTGAGGGTAGCAGATTGACTGAAGCGAGATGGTTCTGATCCTTCCTAGATTTTGCTGGTCAAAATTATGGGTTATTTCAAATCGCTTCAGTCGCACCGCCGTCCTCAAAAGTCTCTTTACCTCGAACCTCCATAACTCTCTCCTTAACTCGAACAAGTTTTCTCGCCTCTTTAGTTAATAATGCCTTATAAACCATAACTATCTAAAAAAAAAAGTCTATTCACGATAAGTGTGCACTCTTTTTTCATTTACCTATAACTTTTGAAGGAATTCTTCAATCTTTATAAATTTGGTATCGTTGGAAAGATATTAGTGAGTGGAACAATTTGAATAAAAAAATCTATAACAAAATTCTAAAAATGAAGATGAAAATGAAGAAGAAAAAAATGAAGATCTTGTAGAAAGGTGCTATAACTATCATTTTCACTGAAGTGACTCCTTCATTATCGAACGTCATCACTGTGAAAAAAATTCTCAAAAATAATCATTCAGTGAAAAGATATCAAACAAAGTTATAAGCTTATTGACGTCTAAAAACGCTGTTTTTTGCTGTTTTCTGCTGTTTTTTGGGGTGAATCACTTATTAACTTTGTATCATAACTTTATATTGAATAAATATTTCAGTGAAATTTCTTCACAGTGATGACCTCCCAAGATCAAAAAATCTCTCCAGTGAAAATGAAAGTTATAGCACTTTTCTACAAGATCTTCGATTTTTTCTTCTTCATTTTCATCTTCGTTTTTAATTTTTTTTTAAAGACTTTTTTATTTCAAATTGTTCCACTCACAACTATCTCTTCAACGATACAAAATTTATAAAGATTGAAGAATTCCTTCAAAAGTTATAGCTAAAAGAAAAAAGAGTGCACACTTATCGTGAACAGACTTTAGATCTAATATCTCCATAACTCAAAATCTCCTTAACTCGAACAATTTTTTGTTCCCCGTGCGGGTTCGAGTTATGGAGACTCCACTGTAACTCGCTGAAACTCGCTAATGCTACGCCCGACGTGGAAATGAGGAAAGGGAGAGAAAATGCACTGTATGTAAGGGTGTAAAAGTGAGAAAAACGAGGCTTTTTGGACAAAATTCGAGAAACCTGACCATTTAATATTGCCTTGAAATGGACAAAAGTATTCAAGAAAATGCACCGTAAGAATTGATCTTTAGCCCTAATTTACTCAAATTTTGCTAAATTTTCGCTGCACTGTAAGGGTCCAATTTTGGTACCTTAAGGAAGAAATTTTCACGGGAAGAAAATTTCGCGGTTTTCGCGGATTTTGCCTAAAACTGCGAAATTAAGTCCCGCGAAATTTCACAAAATTGTCAATCCGCGAAATTAAATTTCCGCGAATTTTTTCAAAATCGATGAACCGCGAAATTTTTCATAATCTACAATCCGTGCCATAATATATTTGCACTTTTGGCTAATTTACCATTTTTCGAAAATTGAAGTTCGAGCGAGAATGTCAATTTTAGGCCCTCAACTTGATTTCATCGATTATTTCGATCTGGGAGGGATTTATTGGTTTCTAGGCTATATTTCAAGCCCTACTGGACCATTTTTGAACTTTTGGATCCTCAGATCTTAAGTGTTAAGTCTAGCGTTAAAACTCAGAGTTAAAACTCTACCCTTCGAACCTACTTTAGAGCACTTACAAATCGATTGTGGTTTCAAAACACCCCGGTGAATTTCCCTTTTGTGCCAAGTATTTTGTCTTTGATTGTACATTCTAAAATTTACAATCATTAACCATACTTTCAAAAAAATAGTCCCCCTACCCCTCAAAATACCCCATTATATGCTTTTGTCAGTGTCCTCTTTCATTCTGTATGTTCAATATTTCAAATACGTGTATAGTTTGTGAGTTTCCTTAAGATTCACAGTCAAATCTCAGCCTCAGGTTCCTTATAAACGTCTTAATAACGTGAAGTCAAATAAAAAAAATCAAAGATTTTAGTGATCCGCGAAATTTAATTCCTGCGAAATTTTTGAATACCGATGAACCGTGAAATTAAATTCCCGCGAATTTTTCGAAAATCGATGAACCGCGAAATTAAATTCCCGCGAAAAAAAACAATTTGACCAACCGCGAAATTAAATTCCTGCGAAAATTTCTTCCCTTAAGGTACCCTAATTTTTCTTTGAGCGTAGCGGAGTCGAGTGACCCCCCCCCCCGAATGCTACATTATACGCGAGATGATACTCTCTGGCACAAAAGTTGATTATGATCACGTTAGCGTTTTAGTCCCAAGTTAGTCCGTTATTTTGAAAAACTGCCCGGCTCATCTTTAAGTCCTGATCACGGGCCTGTCACGGGCTTTCAGAAAAGAAATACAGTTGACTCTCACTAATTCGAACTCGAACGGGATTATTAATTTGTTCGAATTACAGAAAGATTCGAATTATGGAAAGTATTTTATGAGGTTTTCCCAATGACGGGAGTTGAAAATTAGTTCGCATTATAGAACAATCGAATTGGCGAGTGTCAACTGTGGTTTAAATGTTTAGACGAACCGCTGAGCTGACGGGTATAACCATTTTAAAGTTCATAAAAAGGGTTGATTCGGCAAACTTAAGCGTTTGAGAGATATCGAGGAGCTCCTTGATAAGTTGTCCAAAAAAGTACTGCCTAGTAGCATGGTGGCGGGGGGTAGTCCCCCCCCAGTGGCTGATTTTTTTAGGGGGCGCCGAAAGACAAGGGGGCAAAAAGGCGCCACCGATTACTAATTTCAGCGCCCGTTTGCTTTTTTAGAACTAGCAGTTTTCAGTCAAAAATAGAAAAATACCCCAAATTTTTTATGCCCGATTCGCTCGCATAAGTTTTTCAAACATATTTTACTTTTAAAAAGGGGCGCCAAAATCCCAACTTTCCGAAATTGCCTCCCGAGTTTGCCCCAATTTCGGTCGACTCGCCAGTTTCCATAATGGATTTCAGGGTCTTCCTATCTTTCCTACTTTTTTCATCTCCGTTTTTGTTCGCTTTAGCTTCATTTTATGAAGACAAAAGCTAATGTAGGATGAGTGCAAAATATTTTTTTTTTGCATCTTTCTAATGGCACAAATTTATTACGATTGAAGAGTTCCTTGAAAAGTTATAGATAAAAGAAAAAAGACTACACACTTATCGTGAAAAGGGGCTGAAAATTCTTAAGTAAAATAACTAAAGTTTAAGTTTTTCAAATCTTTCAATAGTCACATGAAAAATTTTTGACGTACCTGAGAAGACTTTATTTTCGAAACAAAAAAGTATCTACATTATACACCAAAAATGATAGTTTAGCCGATGGGTATTAAAGTGTTTAGTTAAAATCTGGCGTGAGACATATTTCGCTGATTTCGTTTTCCAATCTTCCGATAGCATATTAGCGCCTGCCCACGCTAAAGCTTTAAAGGAGAGGTCAAATCTACCAGATAAAAATTAAAAAATTTGCCCGACCTTCAGAGTAAAGCGTGCCAAAGCGAATTCTTTTATCTGAAGCAGATATATACAATGGGTTTTGACGTTACAAGCGAAATCAAGTCCAAATGGGAGTTTAGAAAATTTCAATTAAATAATGTACAGCAGGATCTCTAACTCGGCATTCTACTGTACGATAAGCTCCAGTTTTCGATCAAATTAAGAGACACTCGTAAACGACGTTCGAAATAAATTGTTTTTGATGAAGTCCCTCAAGGATTTTTCTCATCTCTCCTATTCGAGGGTAAACCGCGTTCAAATTAAAGGATTCTATTCCCATTAATTAAAGAATTCCATCCCGTATTTGTAAACATTTAATTTCCCTTGAAAATTGGAATAGATAGCGCCAACTGTATGTAAAGTGCAAGACCTTTCACGGTTAAAATTTTCCAACACCCCCCCCCCCCCGAGGGAATCCATGACATGCGAATTTTGCCTCTTTCCACGAAAAAACCCTTTCTCATTGGTTTTTATAATCCACCAGGTCGTCATTGACCAGGTTTTCAACAAAATAAACTTCTAACGAAAACAAGAAAGCTTAGTCATGAATTGGGGGGGGGGGTTGGAAAATTTTTATAACCATTCTACGAGGAAAAATTATATTGTTAGTCTTTATAACCTAGTTCATCCAAGCAAAAATCCAGCTCAAAGTAAGCCAAACTCGTTTTTTGTGAAAAATTTATAATGACAAATAACTTTCAAAAACTGGAATCATAAGGGTTGATCTTTTCTCAACAAATCTAGTCCAATTTAAAAGTCACTTCTTACTTTTGACCAAAATCTGTATTTTTCAAGGAAAATCTCCTAAAAGACACAAAAGCTTTAAAAATGCTCACGAGCACTGCATGTTTAACCAAACACAATCCTCCAAGGTTCATTGAGACAGGGGAATGAGAGGGCCATGTATTTTTTCTTTGAAATAATTATAATTAAGGGCTCTGACCATGGTCGGAAAATTGATTTTAGTATTTAAACATAAAAGTTATGTTTTAGGTTATGTAACACATTTAACAAAGAGTTGCCTTTATAAATTGCTTTTTAATCAAATCCCTTAAGAGTAATTAAAAATTTAATTACAAAAATGACGTTATGAACTTTAAAAAGACGTTAATAATATGTTGTACCACCTTCTTTTATAAAAAGTGCTGAGTTTTAATGGGTAATTAACCTTTTTGTTTCGAAGTTTTTTCAAACTGTACGCAAAGAATTAAACTGTTTAAAATTTTTCGGAAAATTTTAATTCATCAAAAGTTATGGCTGTTTTTCTATGAGAAATTGGGATGGAAAATTGGTCAAAAAGCACTATTTTCAAGATTTTGAGACAAGTAAGCTTTTAGAAAAATTTTCCGAAAAATTAATTTTAGTTCAATAAAAGATACACCATCTACCGCAAAAATTTTTTCAAAATGTTTTTTCTCCGCCGAAACTAAGCTCTTCAAAGTTGAAATACTCTTCTTTGCAAAAGTCTTCATTTTCTTCTTCATCAAATTTTTTCATTGCGATTCTTAAATTTTCAGACTCAAGGATAATTGGCCTAACCAACGACTTAATAAAATAGATAGACCAAGAACTTCATACAATGGCTCTTAGAAATCTTTTGTTTTCTATTCATTTTGTATTCTTTCATCTTGCCGTCTTTCCGCAGTCCGCGTAAGTCATATTACAAAGAAATTATACTTTTTACAAGCATCTTTAAATGGTGTAAAATCAATTATATCGAATTTCTACTTACCATAAACATAATTTTCGATTTTTTTTGCTTACGTCAGATCGCATTTTTAATCATCTTTCTCACAAGATATTTTTCAATATTTTTCAACAACACTGTTGCGCTTTTCAGCGCATTTTCTTTAAGAACATAAAAATTTTTGAAAGACTCTAACTAAGAAAATAAACGTGCGTTCATGGTGCGTTCTTAAGATAGAAAACACAAACACTATCCAAATACTAATGTTATAATTTTAACAATGTTTACTAATTTTTAAGCCTTAAAGTTTGACTTGAAATTAAGAACATATTCACAAAATTTAGGTCATGTGATCAATATCAACCAATAGATAATCTTAAAAAAATGCTTTTGCACGCGGATCATTTCAATAGGATACTGGTCTATCTATTTTATTAGGTCGTTGGCCTAACAGAAAATGTATAACATGCCACAGTTTTGTGGGCTACATCAAGTAGAAATTTACAACACCCCTGTCTCAGTGCCCCGGTGGCCTGATTTCAGTACATGGTTTTTTTTAGTACATGGTTTCAGTACATGATTTTTTCCTACGTCACTGCAGTAATCAAATTTTTATTGCACTCATTTGTGAATTGAGATATAAATTGAATAAAGACAGCGACAATAAAAAACAGTTCTTGAATTCCCAAGCCATTTAGGATGATTACAAATGAGTGCAATAAAAATTTGATTACTGCAGTGACGTAGGAAAAAATCATGTACTGAAACCATGTACTGAAAGAAATCATGTACTGAAATCAGGCCACCGGGGCACTGAGACAGGGGTGTTTTACATTTTGTAAGTTGCAAATATCAAAAATTCACTATGGTCAGAGCACTTAAAGCCTGCCGGAAGAAAATTTCTACATCGATCGGATGAAAAACCAACTATTGCTTATCCAAAGGGGAGCAGTTTTCCCTCAAGAATAACAGTTAGTTTTTGTGACCTTATTCTGTTATTCTGGTTAATATTGATCCAGAGGTCAATTTTCAGTAGTTTGACTTTTTTTCAAAAAGTCTATTCACTTTCAGGGTGCACTGAAGTTATACTTCTTGCACTTATTCAACCAATGTCTCAATTTAAAAACTTGCTAGAAATCTGCCAAAAATGCATTTTCTTAAATTTTTGCGAAAAAGTGACCCTTTAAGAGACCACTTTGATTTTTTGTTATTTTTTACCCCCAGAGAGACTTTGGAAGGTAAAGAAACTGAGCCTTACCGCCCGCACACTCATACCCAACACTTATTTTTGCTTAAGTATCCCCACCCCCTGGGAGAATACAAAGTCATTAAAATAATTTTCGATCTTTAGAGGATTTGAACTTTATATTCTGAAAAACGTCATAATACACAAAGTTTTCAATATACCTTTCTGATTCTTCTCTTTAAGGTCTCTGCATCCCGGTTGAAACGATTCTCATATACTTTATTTTGGACACGGTCCCAAAAAAAGTAGTCCAGGGGGTTGTCAGGGGAAGCGGGTGGCCAATTTGTGCATTTCACGTATCTACGTCTCAATTGTTCGGTTAATTAATCCAGGGATATGTTATAGCGGAGCTGGATGAAGGACGAGAATTCCTTAGCGGATTGCTTCTTTGTCTTTTCTATTGTAAACTGTTCATAATAGAAATCCATCTCTGTCCCCTTGAGTGTTCTGTTTTTATAAGAAAAATGAAGCAGACAAAGTATTCATGCAGTACGTTTGCACATACTTTGCTATGATGTTCCCGCTTTTCATCAAAATAATATTTGTAGAAGATACCCCAAAAGCTTCCTTGTAAATGAAATCTATTTTTATCAGCGTGTGTTATTAATTTGAGAAGCTTTCATGATTTCTCTTTAAAAATTTCGGATGTAAATATTTTGACAAATATTGTTTCAATTGACTTGAAATTTTTTCCATAATCAGACATACCGACTTGCTATCTGAAAATATAAAATAGAAAGTGAGGCACCTCGTAGTCTAGCAAGCTAGACGACTAATTCAGCATATTAGAAATAAAGCAAAAAAGTAAATTTTAGTCGTCTAGAAACCTTTGTGCACTAACTCAAAACAAAAAAAAAGGTGTCAATATCGCAATTAAAATTTTTTCCCGCTCAAAAAAAGTTCTTGAAAATAAAACGTGTGTGGATTTGTGTGTTAAAAATGTTTCATTTGAGTTGATTTTATTTTGAGAGTTTGTTGTTGCTTGATAAATTGTTTTTTCGCTACGCAAGTTTCTGCGTAGCTAGGCCCGGTATCTATAAGGCTGGAACACCGGATTCTTCCAGTCGTTTATCTGTTTATACAAACTAAATCCCGTATCATTATTTGTGTTTATTATTAGTATTACATGCATTATAAACGACTCCAGTCTAGGCACCTCGCGGTGTAGCGCGGTATTTCAAATGAAAAAGTACTATTTATAATCTTAGAGAAGAAACTTCTTATAACTTTACTAATGAAAACAATGTTTTTAATCGTGAACGATAAATGCAGCAGCAGAATCATTGGCTAAGAGGAAATCCAAATTTCACGAGTTTGTAATTAAAAAAGTTAAATTTCATATCAAATTTTAATGTCAGGAACAGAGATAGAACAAGGCTTTTTTAAATGTGCGTTATCCAGCTCCGCTATAACATATTCCTGATTAATCTTGCACCAAGTTAGCCCTGTGAGAAGGGGCTGAGTCTTTTACAAAGATCCAATCATATCCAAGTAACTGTTTCTCAAGATGTTTTTGGATCGTTGTGCATTCACTTTTAAATTTTTTTCATTCACAAAAAAGGACTTTGTGGCACCATACCAGGTGATGCAAGCTGGTACCATCACTTTTGCAGACTGTCTGTTCTATTTGTGAAACAAGCAGTTAGCTTGAATATCAATCTTGTCACCCTTTCCATAAACTCTGCTGTTTTGATGGTTAATCGGGTTGAAATACCAGTGCTCTTCTTTTGTTTCGCTCTACAAATATAGTGCGTGCACGATAACAAAGCACAAAGCTATTTTCCATTATCTACAAAAATCTATTTGACGTCAAAACAATTCTTGGACAACTTGAAAATATATAGGTGTCATCTAAATTTCAGTACTTTTTTCTAGATTCCACAAATTTGAAGTTTTTAGAGGGCACAGTAAAAAGGTGGAATATAACTCCCTCCCTCCCCCCCCCCCCCAAAAAAAAAAAGAACTCGACTGTACAGTTGACGATACGACAACGATACGCGAGTTTAGTACTTTTAATTTATTTCGATTTCTAGGCTATATTCCCAACCTTATTGGAATTAAGAGCTTTTGAATCCCAAGTCTCTACATACTCTACATTCCAGAAGTAACTCAGAGCACTTGAAAAACCTTTATGGTGTTTCAAATTTTGTAGGGAATTTCCCTTTTCCCTCAAACATCTTATCCATGATTGGAGACACGAGAAATAATATTTTAATTGCAAGAGTCCTTGAATTTTCCAAATATCCTGAGCCGTTTATCGTCCGAGCTAACCCGGGAGGAGGGGAGCACGCAAGGTAAGTGACCTAACGTAGGTGCGGCCCCTTAGGGTGCGCTTCTCAGGCTTGTCAAAGTGAACTGTAAGAGTAGAAATTAGCAAAGATGTGCACTCTAAGGGTGTTTTTTACTTTGAGATGAACAAAAGTTTCTTTAAGAAAATTCTCCGTAAGGGTCGGTTTTTGCCCAAATTTACTCAATTTTTCTCTGCACTGATAGGGACCGATTTCGAAGGGCCTAATTTTGGACTTTACATTACGGTCGTTTTTAAATCTGGTGATTTTTGAAAAAGACGTTAATTCGTTCGAAATTCGAAAAAGGACCCTACGTGGGACCCGTTTTTTGAAAATTTTGTTAACAATTTTCTAAAAAAGTGGCCCTGAATGGTACTGAAATTCAAGAACTTTCTCAAAGTTTTCCATTTTTTTTCCAAGTTCCTCAAAAAGGTACCCTACGAGGGACTGATTTTTTTATTTTGGTGTGTTTGTGATCCTACCTTGGACTGAAAGAAGGTCACCTGACCAGCGGCACATCCCCGTACCCCTTTTTTGCCCAATAACCCCCCCCCAGAAATCGCTGTTTGTCGCCACATTGTATATTCATGTTATAAAAATCCTGTATAAAGTTTTCTAAATTTGAAGGTCATGCATTGTTGGATAAGAGTTTGTATGTACACAGCGTGTGAATATTACATACCACACTGTGAAGACAGATCCTGATTTCATTCAATACATATTTTTATAGGACGGTGTCTTTTGGCAAACGAAATTATGGTCACTAGGTCAGGGGAAATTACGTTTTCTACGTTTTCTTTCCATAATTCTCCTGATATAAAACTTCCGATGCTGAAGGTTGAAGGGAATCTATTCAAAATTCAGATCAACTTTACATGTTTGAGTATTTGAGTATAATTTGTAAAAGATAATCATTTTTATTAAGCCATTTTGGTTTAGGGTCCAAATTAACTTCCAGCAATTCAAACAATATATCGTCACCTAGGGTAGTTAGCGACGCCAGAGCTAATCTAGCTATGATAGTCGAGTTGTACCCAGGATAATGTACAAGAATCCGACTGGGACCGTCAAAAACTAAAGGATACACTTTTTAGGCTGCTTCAAAGTACGCTGTAATGTCTGTAAAAAAAGATAAGAGTTAGAAATCCAAAAACAGTAAAAGCTCCAATTAACGGACAATCTATAAGGCGGACACCTCTGATTAGCGGTCAGTTCTATTTTTCCCGGCCATTTCCTAGAAAAATCCTCATAAAAAAGCTTCCAAAAGGCAGACACTCAATTAGCGGATCCTCCAATTAGCGAACAAAGGCCAAAACCCTGCTTTTTCTTCTCTAATTAGCGTAAATCATAGATATATAAAAGCGCGTAGCGTCAAACTGGTCACAGACAGGATTGATTTATCCAAACTATTTATTTCTTAAACACTTCAAAGTTTCATCGAACAAATTGTTCGCTCCCTTTACCCAGTCGGTGAATTTGCTTACCTCATAAAAATGATAACAGGGACCTCAAGACTACTATGATTCATAAAAACTAAATTGTTGCATTTGAATAATCATTCTTTTGCTCTTCCATGTTTTATTGTCTCTAGAGAAGCACTACGGACCAAAATTTTACATACTTAGCCCTTAGTGGTACAGAATTGAAAAGTTTCTAAAAGTTGGACACTTCTGATTAGCGGATACTAACTCCATTCCCCGATGATGGTGTCGGCTAATTGGAGGTTCCACTGTATCATAACATTAAAAGTCGACACCATCTTCTAGAAAAGGTGCATCAATTTTTTGTATAATTTTGGAGTAATTCTCTCTGCACTGTAAGGTTCCAATGTCGAAAGCCAAATTTTTGGCTGAATTTACGGTCATTGCTAGATCGAGTGTTTCTCTTGGGGCTGTACTGTATTATTTGTTAGAAGCTTGGTCTTCCGGGTTTTGCTAACAAGTCGTTTAATCTAATAGTCGTTGTTTTGTTGATTTCATGTTAAGGTTACAACTAATACAGAGAAAAGACTTGAATCAAAATTAGGGCGTTGAATGTTGTTTTTCGAGGCTACTGAAAAGGTATTTTGCATTTTACAGCGAATTGTCCACATAATGATTTTTTTAGCCTCTTGTCAGACAGACCCTTATTTTTTCCAGACAAAACTTTTCAGTTACCGCGATGACTATTTCCGCGAGTGGAGCTTTTTATCAATTTATGAAATACTTCTGAAAGTGTATTTTCACGACCACACAAGTATTATTACTGGAGGGATCTCTATCTATTAATGATAGTTATGAAGAGCAATGGTAAAAAATGAAAGGAAATGTTGTCATTAAAGTGCATTGAGAAGGTAATTAGAATGAAAAGTTACATCATTAATGCATTTTGAATCGCCATAGTGGTCTTTTGTTTATCTTCTAAGTAGAAACGCTGAAAGGGAAGCTGAAACTCTCAATCTTGCTCATTCTGCCGTGTAAAAACACACGAAAGTTTACGATAGCTTTTTACCGTGCCCGCCTTGCTTTCTACTTGCTGAACAAGTCTAACCACTAAGTTACTTTTAACAAGCTTAATAAAAATACTTCATTACTAAATTTAGAAAAGCAACCCCGTACAAGGCTTTTAGTGGTAAAAACCATTTCTTGGATAGAAGAGTACAATTTCGAGACGAAACAACAACAAAGTAAACAAAAACAAAAACAACAAATATTGAAAGACTTACATGGAGAGGATTTTCGTTTTCGTGATTTTACTTGTCCAACTACTGAGCCATATGGAATTGGAAGTTGTCACTCAATCATTACGATTTCGTCATTTGTGATTGTCAAGTCCCTTGTCGTTAATGTGCCTGTAAAAGAATCAAAGAAAAAATCAATCAACAAATTCGTTTATCCTCTTTTCTTTTTCTTACAAAATGACAAAATTAAGCTGTCTTCAAATGAGGGGGTCGTGTGGCCGGTATGTTGGTGCGAGTTGGCTCAGTGGTCATGATAATACCTTACGGGAAAACGTGATGGTTCTTTACTAATGGATAGAACATTGTTGATGAAATTTGACCAACTTAAAGGCTCTGACTATAGTGAAAGCAAGGATTTATTATACACTGGATATACAAGTACTTGAGTTTTGCTGATTTCTTATGTTCTAGCTATATGTCCACAGTGGCTGCGTTTAGACCAACTGGCATTTGTAATTTGGCATTTGCTCATGAGGGATTCGATTTTAATAGCTGTTCCATTGTATTTTCTGTCATGGCATTTAAGGAATCGTCTTTTTAGAGTCATTACTGAAAAGGTGATTCCCTCAAGTTCAACTTTGACAGATCAAACAATGAAAAGCATGGAATTTCTCAAAAACTGCAGTTATTAAGACTGAAAATTTTTGCCGTAGGGCTAGGCTATGGCAAATCTTGCAAATTTTACAATCTATAGAAAGAACTGAATAAAAAACGTGCAAATACTTTAAAAAATCAAAAATGTCATTTTTTCTCTTTGTTTTGGTTCCTTTGTTTGATTTGAAATGCCAGAAAAGGGGATTCCTTTGCTCAAAATGGCATTTCAAATGCCAACAAAATGCCAACACGCTGGCATCATTAGGCATTTGACAAACCGAACAATTGCGCGGAACAATAGAATTCAAAAGAATACTGCAAGCAATTACAAATGCCAGGCTGGTCTAAACGCAGCCAGTAATGATATTATTGTTCACTCCCCTTCCCTGATTAAATGATTTTTCGAAACATTTTAATTGCGTTTTATATAAAAAATCACTCATCAAATTCCCAAAAGAGACTTAAAACTTTCCTATGAGAGTCAGATTCTTCTATTTAATTGTCAATTATAAGTCGTTATGACGTTTTAAGTTATGTGAGAAAGGTCCAAAAAATGTGTTGTGTATAAGAAATTGAATGTTGACACCGGAAATTTTCAAACTTTAACCACAAAAAAACCACCTTGCCACCACGTGCCTCCAAAAGATTTTCACACCACAGTGACACCAAGACACTCGAGTGTAATGTTTGTTACTTTTAGCTTTTGTGGTAACAGTTTTGGAAAGATATTCCCAATTGAAAATCTCGTGTTACTATAAGCATTTTGTTTGATTTTTCTTGTCTAATGAGGTTCTTCTCATATTAGATTTCACAAATGTATCCGGCTTGGTATTCTAGCCTTACTTTCAAAGTTTTTTCCCTGCAAAGGTACGAAAAGAAAACGCTAGAGAACTTTTTTAAAATGAGATTAATAAACATTTTTCAAAATCAGATACATTTGAGCCACCATGACAGTTGTCCTTTGCGGACATAGCTAGAACATCAATTGTTTTCTGAAACAAAGAAAATACAATGGTCACTCTCCACCGTTTTATGAGTCATTTATCCAGTGTCTCTTATAATTCCTTTGTGAAAGATCGGTTATGAGATTTGAAGATAAAACTTCTGTTTTGAGCTACTTGACACTTTTAACAAAAAACTGTCTTTATAAGTTCTTTCTGAATTTATTCTACCTAGAGTAATTAGCGAATTAATTACAAAAATGACGTCATGAACCTTAAAAAGACGGTAATAAAATGTTATATTACTCTCTTTTACAAAAAGTGCTTAGTTTTAATGGGTAATAATCTTTTTGTTTCGAATTTTTTTAAATTTTCTGCAAAAGATTGAACCAACGGATTAGAATTCTAATCCGTTGATTGAACTATCTAGAAATTTTCGGGAAAATTTTCTAAATTAATGTATCGAAAGTTATGACTCTTTTTGTACGAAAAAATGGGATGAAAAATTGGTCAAAAACTATTTTCAAGATTTTGAGACAAAAGACCTTTGCAAAAATTTTCCGAAAATCTATTATTGTATTATTAGTTTGGTTAAAGATACATCATCTAATGTAAATTCTTTTTTCCAATTTTTTTCTTCGCCGCAAATAAGGTCCTAAAAGTTAAAATGCTTGTCTTCGCAAAAGTCCTCATCTTCTTCTGCATCAAAATTTTTAATCACTATTTTTACCTTTTTATCTTTTTAGATTCAGGAATGGTTGGCCTTATAGACAGAAAATATATATGTTATGGTTTTGCTGCGTAGATCAGTCAGAAAAACAAATTTTATACACGACAAACATGAAAATAAAACAAACCAATGAAAGTAAGAAGAATTTAGATGTTTATTAATGATGATCGGATATTGACGGGTTCCACACGGTGAAAACTAGTTTCAATCAGCAATTCCGCCCCTTCAATTTTTTTCGTTCTTTCTAGTCCGTGGTAATTTTCCGGGGGTCAGGATTCGATTATTATCAGTTGAACTAAACAAAAGTGCATGCCTTTTTGTCTCTCAGATACTTCGGCGAAAAACTCCAACAAAGTTTTTGTAATCAACAACTAAAGGCGAGCCACGGTACACGTTTTTTAAATTGGATAAGGTAAGGAATAAAGTATTGAGGTCTTCAGGTGTTCATAACTTTTTGAGTATTAACCCTTTAAGTGCCACGGACCTTTTTTTCTAAGTTTTCTAAGAAAATCGCTAGTTCAAACCTAGTTAAAATCTAGGTGGAAAGACTCACTTTTGAATTTTCTTTTTTACTTGACCATGAAGCACAATCAAATTTAAAAATAACGATTTCTAACACAAACTGGACAGCATTACATGACTACATAGCCCATGTCTAATATACTCCACATTGGCACTTAAAGGGTTAGATTTTAAAATCTTCTTGTTCTCAGCATTTTGTATTTTAGTTCAAATTTCAAGTCCTAGAGCGCGTAAACCCGTAAAGGCTTAAAGCCTGAAGTTTTCTTACGTTATTCTCAAAATATTTGGCTTTGAGAGCTTTATGTTCTTTATACTTTGTTATTATAGAAAAACGTTCGATTCACTGGCTTTAGAAAAATCTCCAGGAGGGGAAATGAAGCCATTTATTTCCCAACTAAAACGCCTTACATGTTTAGATTTTTCTATACGTGGTTGGAATACTTTTCGAACGATATTTTTGTCAACAGAAAGTGTTTTTCGACACTTTCCTCGATTTTTTATGAGAACATCCAAAACTTTTGAAGCCTTTTTCAGTTTTTAAGCCTAAAATGTTCTTAACATGTTCTTATTTTCAAGAATATTCATGAATATACTTATAAGATTATCCATGATGAAATTGGCCGAAAATTAAGATATAACTTTCCATTTGCCTATGACCTAGATTAGGGATAGAAACCAATCAAGTAGTAAGACGGCTTAGAAGTAAGTGTGAGTCGGTAGATATAAGTTTGGCATGAAATTATGGCTAATCCTCGAATAAGAAGTTTTGGGGAAAATTTTTCCCGATAACTACAATATTAGTATAAATAAGTGAGGATCGCCTACAACCATAACTGCAGGGAGGGTGGGAGGTAAAATATTTCATCCTGTCAGCTTTCAGTTAGAGCGTCGACTTGAACAGGGAGATGTGATGGCCATTTTGAACATGATGTCACATGGCTATTAGCAAAGAAGACTCAGTTGGCGGAGGGCGGCCACCCAGCCATTCGAATACTGTATATAGCGCTTATCAAATAAAAGTTAAACCGCGATTTAATCTGTGTTAAATCCAAATTTAACTTTCCATTTGCCTATGACCTAGATTAGGGGTAGAAACCAATTAAGTAGTCAGACGACTTAAAAGTAAGTGTGAGTCGGTAGATATAAATTTGGCATGAAATTATGGCTAATCCTCGAATAAGAAGTTTTGGGGAAAACTTGTCCCAACCGAAGGTGCCCCATACCACCATCATGAAATTTGGCAACTGAACCTGACAATGTCATTTTAGAGCGTTTTGCTTGTAAATTGCCAATTATTCCCAAGCAATGCTTAAAGGATACACGAAAATGCCAAATTCTTGCATGAGATATCTATTGTATGTTAGATTTAGGCTGGGTTTGGATCCTAATCTAATAATATCGTAAGAATATTTCAGGATGATTTTTCCCAAAAAGTTAAGAATATCCATGATGAAATGGAAAAACACCATTCTTATCAGAAAAAGCGTGTTAATAGCGTTTGGTACGATACCTTATCGGGGAAAACTTCGTCGGGGAAAAGTTACAAAATTTTGGCCAAATGACGAATATTTTTTCCCGACGAAAATTTTCCCCGGCCTTACTGCGTTTACCAACTACCAGCAAGTGACGAATATTTTTCTCCGACGAAGTTTTCCCCGATAAGGTATGCATCGCATTTGCGATTCCGCTATTTGATGTGGTTAATTCCAGCATAAATATTTTCAGTGAGGTGGTGATTTCTGCAGGTGGGATTGAATAACTATGATCGTTTTAAGGAAAAATTAAACTGCGGGTTGGTCGCTCGCTCACAGACAGAATACAAGGGATACTTTATAACTAATTTTACTTTATATGATATGTAATTAAACTAAACAACTAAATAGCTTTTGATCCTTGTATCGCTTTTGTTTGAACTTTTATTTGGGAGGTTATACATCACGCCTGACACTCTGGATAAGGTTTATCTAAGGAACCCCAACAGATCCTAACCATACGTTTAGAAACAATACCAGCCATCAGTGGACCTTGTTTGGAGAATTTATTGCAGTCAGGACCATCGCTCTCTAATAAACGAGTTTCTGTTGGTCTAAAATTTTGCGTCTAACCAACGTGAAATTGTTACGAGGTTTTATCAGTCCTTATTCCTCGTGATTCGTTTCGACCGTGAAATAGGATATTTCGAAAAAGAAATTATTCTACACATACGAACATATGGGAATTGTTCAAGAATAGACCAGAATTTCTTACTTCTGATCATAGTATAAGAAAGCCGCGGCTGGAATGATAACATCTGAATTTCTACTGTTCTATCTCTGTCGTATTTGATGACTATTTGTTGATCAAGAAATAAGTAGTGTAGCATCTTTAATGGTAAACTTTATTAGTTTGTCGTTAATACTTACTTCGCAGTGCGTTTTAGACATTAATGATATGCCCTTGATAATACACTTGCATTATAATATCATTGTGCAGGAAAGTTAAATTTAAACAAGCACAAAATGGCTGGGCTGAAAGAACTCAAAAATTAATAAGGTGCCTCGAAATGCCTTCGCAATATTTCAGTGAAATCTTTCTAGAAATCAATGAAATAGTACATCAAGATAATTCTGTGAAAATTTCAAGCCAGCACCTTCAAAATTTATCATTCAAACTGACAGGAAAGTTGTTATCTTAAATATAGTTCTTATAATTTTAATTTTGGCGAAAAACTATCGTTTCCACAAAATACCCTTAAAATATGTCCACAATCAGTTAAAGTGTTTCATTGGGTACAGATTCAAAGATATCTAGAAATAAAAAATCTTCTTGTGAAGGAAAATAAGAGAAAAATTTCAAAAACTATCTACCAATAATAAACTAACAATCTTGATGTTCTTATAAAGCTCGGAGACAGAGATGGAACAGCAATTAACTGAAAAGACAATGCGGTACATATTCCAGCCGCGGCTTTCTTATACTATGTTCTGATTAATCGTTATCCTTGGTAATTGCCCGTCTCAAAAGCGTTCGTCGCTCAATTTTTTTAATCAATTTTTTTTTCGGACACTTTGGTGTGATTTTTGGACAAATATGACTTAGGCAAAAATTATAGGGTCAAAAATTAATGACAATTTTAGCTTGAGAAAATAAGGACCTGTTATATATTTTTGGAAAGCTCTCAAAAATTTAAGATTAGTGATATATTGCGAATATTGGTGATTTCAGTACCATCATTCAAATCAGAAAGCGAAGATAGC
Source organism: Clytia hemisphaerica (assembly GCF_902728285.1). Classification (NCBI taxonomy): domain Eukaryota; kingdom Metazoa; phylum Cnidaria; class Hydrozoa; order Leptothecata; family Clytiidae; genus Clytia; species Clytia hemisphaerica. The sequence continues at coordinate 77,388 of NW_027103629.1, read as the reverse complement.
ATATGGTAGATTTTCTGACTAACTAGATGTTTGAGAAAATAATTTTGGTACGTAGTTGTTGTGGGCTGAAATTGATATTTAAGAACAACTTAATTAAAAAAGATTCATTGAACTAGAGTATATAAAATAGCTTTTTTTGGCCTAACCCCCCCCCTGGTGGCGTAGGTCCATGGCTAAAATGATCCCTTTGGGATAAAATTTACTGGCAGGATCAACCAGGTAACTACAATTTATGGCAGTGAAACTAAGAGTTCCAACAGACATAGTTCAGAAGTCTGAAATCATAGCACCATGATGGCTATCATCTTGTAGAAATTTGCAGATTGTAACTAACTCTCTTGATAGGGCTTGATAGTGAAGGTCGAATAGCTTATGTGTATTTTTTCATCATCAAATTGTTAGCCAAAAAATCATTTGTTAGAAATATTTACTTACTAAATTGCTATCCTTACATTCACTTCATTATCTCAAAATCATACTGTGCTCTTTTTCCCAGTGAGAGTTAATTTCAGTGTAGTTTTCGAGCCGGGCGAAATTTTAGGGTATTTCTTGAGATTATTTCAACCTCTAAAGACCAATGATAGAAATTTTATCGCGCATGTGTCAATCTAATCACTGTAGAAAAAATCAAAGATGAAGAGCAAATGTTACCATATTAATGTCTAGCAGACTGTATCAGTATGCATTTTACTCTTTACGAATTCCCCAGAAACCTCCAAGTGTAATTGAAACGAGTTTCTTTCAAAAGAAATCTTTTACATGATCCCCAAATGTGTAACAGTAATTACTAAACCTTTAATTATGGAAATGTTACTTTAATTGAATTGAAATAATACACAGACTTTATGTTATGATTCTCTATCACTGACTCTTTTGAAAAAGCATTGATGACATTTCTGAGTTGTGTTTTCAAATTACACGCTGAATAGAATCTGGATTGGTCGGCACAGCGTCGATATATGATTTCGACCTGTGCTTTTCACGGTAATATTTTATTAGACCATATTTCACCAAAAGCACATTACAACAAAACAAACCATTATTTTCTGCTCCATTTGATTGAAAGAAAAATGCTTCTATTTTTTTTACGTTACATAAATTAAAAATAAAAAATATTCCACTTCTTGGAACGCCTTGGAGTCTAACGTTTACTTCTACTTCAAAATTTTATGAATATGTTTTCGCCAGATTTGATTTAAAATAAAAAATGTGAAAGAAATCTCCATTTTAGAGATATTAAAAGTTGTATTATTATTTGTACAGTACTATTTAATAGTAACGGTAATTTTTTACTTTATCGATTCGTACCAAAATTACAAAGAAACTAATTTGCATTTCATTGGCAAGAATATATTTTGTACTGTACGTTCTCTATTTATTTGCTGAAATAAGAACACAAATTTTGGATGATAGAAAAAACTCATCAAAAGTTTTCTGGCCCTTGCTCACCAAAGAAATTTTCGAAACCGAGGTCGTATCTTGCTAAGACGGGTCATTTTTTCTTTTGTTTAAAGGTTAAATATTGAAAATACGAATTTTATGAGTTCTAACAATTTTGTATTTAGAGAATGGAAAATTTCAGTTCCAGTTTCAGAGTTTTTTTCTAACTATTGTATCATCGAATTCGTTTCCAATGAAAAATTGGACTGCAGGTCATTGAAACACCTTTTGGGTGTGGCTCACAAATAAACAATAAAACGAGAAAATGGTCAGAAAAATATAAAGAGGTCATAAGTTTGATACTTACCAACGAAACGTGCGAAGCGTGAATCGACACGTGACTTTTCTTTGATTGTAGATGGTTGCAAGCGAAGTCGTGCAGTCAGTCACATACTCTTTTCGAAAATCGTGCATCAAGTCACATACACAAAAATGCTCGTCAAACCTTTTGTCAATCTACTATTCTTTTCTGATGAAAAACCTTTGTAGCGCTCAATAGCTTTTTAATTAACCTTTTGAAAAGTTACATCACCTAGGGATAACATTTCTATTTTTTGTCCATGAATGCACTCTTGAAATGGAATACCATTAGTTTGACAAGAATCAAACACGTCATGTGGACAAAAAGACAATACGCCTCGTTCTATTGTTCACAAAAATAACAATAAAACGAATCATGTGACCAATTAAAGGAGCACTTCTAAAGTTATGCATCTTCATTAACGTCCGCAGAACATCGTAATTCTAGCTTTTGTAATTTTAATTCTACGCGACAAAATTTCTTCTCTTAATGATCACTATCTATTAATTATACATCTTCAATTAAATGTTCATCTAATAACGTAGATGCATACTTTGTAGAATTCTTCCTGAGGCCCCGGGGCCAGGGGGACACTCGATTTCGAAACGACGGTATGTGCCGCGCAAAATCTGCTTTTCAACATCGTACCCTTACAGTGTAGTTCAATATGGCTGAAAAGGTACCCTTTCAGTGCACTATATTTTTCAGCTGTAAATCTCCGTGAAAGAAGAAGCTTGGGAAATTTTCTGTTTCAAAGGAAAACTGAGAAAACTATTCTTGTCAGCTGTAACTATCAGGCAATAGAAAATTTTTTAAACAAACGAGAAGTAAAAACCTTTCTTTTTAACAATTATTTTGAATTTGACCAATTTTGACCAAATCTCGATCTTTCCGGGGGTAAAAAGTTGAAATTTTCCTATTTCTCCGACCTTTAATGGGACTGAAATTTGATTTTCTAATGATTTGATTTTCTAATTTTCCGACCTTAGCGGGACTTTAGAGATCCACAATGCCGGACAAAAGGTTGTAGACAAATGGAATTTCAGTAAAAAATGATGAGAAATAGAGCAAAATGACCCTTCAATGTGTCTGAAAGGGGATGGAAGTTAAGAAAAACACTTTTGAAGTCTTTGCATTGCTTTTGAATTGCTTTTGAGGGAACCACAAGCAAAAAATCAGCGTTTTGATACTGGTGTAAGCCAGTTAATCAAGCCCTTGTGGTTTGCCCTTGCGGTTAGACTGCAGTGGGTGACTTTGAAAGACTTTGAAAAAAAAACGTATATATCTGAAGATCCTGCTCTTCATATGTTATTTTACTAATGTACACGTTCAGCAACATGACTGTTCGAATACTTTGAATAGAGCAATATTTTTAACCTATGAAGAGCGCTTAATAACTACTTATGGTATAAAAAGGGAATTTCCCAGAAAAGGGAATTTCCTTAGATTCATTTAACTCTCCAGGGATAAGAAAAAGACAAACTGAAATTTCAAAATGAGTAATCAGATCAAAATAACTCCGGAAAAGTCTTTTTGATGATGATAAAACAATAGGCTTCCTCCGGTGGCAATAATATTTCAGTAATATTGAAAATTTTCCTTTGAAAAAAGTAAAGAGACAATTTGGTCTACCGTGAGCACCACATAATTTAGCTTTGTCTGAAATTCAACCTGTGGAGACTTCCTTTCTTATACTATAATGGCTAAAAGGTGGAACATTTTATTAGAATTCTTTGACTTTGAAAACAGCCCGGGGGGGGCACTCGATCTGAAAACGACCATACGTTCGGCCCAAAATTTGGCTTCTAAAATGGGACCCTTACAGTGCAGTGAATTACCATGAAAAATCATACCCTTATAGTGCACTTTTTCAAAATTTTTCGCCCGCAAGGGCGAAAATTTTTGCAATTTTCCAAGAAAATGTGGAATTTTTCCTCCAAAATTGACCAATTTTGTGCCAATTTTACCAAAAAATTGGCCTTTTATCACAATTTCCTACCCTTACAGTGCAGTTCAGGTGCAGTTTTGTAATTTCCTACCCTTACAGTGCACTAGCTGAACTATGAAAAACCTACCCTTAAGGGCCGAACGTCTGGTAGGTCATTTACCTTAAGTGCCCCCCCCGGGGAAAACAGTAAAACTATATAGCGCCGACTGGCGTGAGTTTTAAGTTTATCCTATGAAAAACAGTCTAGTTGAAACTTGCCGAAATACGGTAGTTTAAATACACCGGAAAATTTGAGTCATTTTACCGTCACCGGCAGTGTTCTGAATACCGAAATACCGTTAAAAATCTTTCTTCCTGAATACTAGACTGGAGTCGTTTATAATGCGTATAATACTAATAATACCAATACTAATAATAATACGGGATTTAGTTTGTATAAACGACTGGAAGAATCCGGCGTTCCAGCCTTATAGATACAGGGGCTAGCTACGCAGAAACTTGCGTAGCGAGAAAACAATTTATCAAGCAACAACAAACTCTCAAAACGAAATCGACTCAAATGAAAAACTTTCAATACACAAATCCACACATATTTTTTTTCTCAAGAATTATTTTGAGCAGGAAAAAATTATAATTATATTGACACTTTTCTTTTGTTTGGAGTTAGTGCACAAAGGTTTCTAGACGACTAAAATTGTTCCATTCATTACTTTTTGCTTTATTTCTACTATGTATAAATTAGTCGTCTAGCTTGCTAGACTACCTGAATACCGAAATACCGGACAGATAAAAGGGCAATAACGTGTCACCGAAAACCTCCAACCCCATTATGTGAAGCTCATCATAACTGCAAATACTCACCCCCGAAGAATGAAGGTAGCAATGGATAAACCTCCAAACCAGTATAAAGGAAGATTTAAAAAGATATCAACATATGATGCACCTTCACACTGGAGGATATAGATCGCGTGACGATCTGTCTTAAGTTATGCAACTATGCCACTTTAAAACTGAAGTTTATAATCATCTAAACAAAGAATTTTCTAAACACTTAACTTACGTAAAATAAAAAAAAACGCCAACGCAGGTCATCGTGAATGGTCCTTTGGCTTATTGGGTGTATCTAAGCAACATACTATTATCCAAGCGGATGTCCCTTACAAGTGTCCAATAAATCATGCTAAAATCCCTTTATCCACTTATTCATGTAACATAGGTTACCAAGAGTTGAGCACAGAAAGATTTCTCGGAATTTCAAAGGAAAAAATTTACGTAGTTTTTTAGTTGGAACTTGTAAATACACTTTACAATTTAAAGTTTGTCTTTTCAAGCAAAGGGTTGATAAATATTTTCTATTCAGGACTTACTGTCCCATTGCTATATGTTGTGAATTTATGTTGAGTTGAACCTCGCCGTTTTATAGTTTTGTCACGGCTTCGTACCACATATTATTTTTACCCAGTTTTGTACTTTACTGTCAGAATGATAGTATTGAAAATAAATTTCGCACTACATTTGGCCTAATGTTTGCAGAGTCGGATCAATCTACATACGTAGGAGAGTCTTCATTTCAATATAAAAAAAGTTTCTTTTTTATAAGAACAAACTATGTAAGAACATAAGGCTTCATTGCCAAAAAAGTTAGGAACAAGTTAAGAACATTTTAAGGCTTCGCGGACTCTAGAACACCGAATTTCATAGGAAAACGGACAAAAATACTCAAAAAATGGTGAAAATAAGAACATGTTAAGAACATTTTTAAGCTTAAAACTAGAAGAGTTAAGAACATCCCAAGATCCCAGGGCTTCAAAATTTTTGGATGTTCTTATAAAAAAAAAGTGTAATGTAAAGGAATTACGCTTTTTTTATAAGAATGGGGTAAATTCATTTCATCATGGATATTCTTAACTTTTTCGGGAAAATTATCCTAAAATATTCTTACAGTTAGTTCCTAGGTTAGGATTCCTAATTCAGACTAGATTTAACATTTAGTACGTCTCAAGCATAAAATGGCATTTTTGTGAAAGAAGTGATCCTTACTTGGGAGTCATTGACAATTTATAATCGAAAATGCTACCAGTACCAAAATTTCATGATTGTGATATTCTTAGCATTATTCTTAATTTTTGGCCATTTTCATTATGGACATTCTTATAAAGTGTATTCTAATAAGAAAAAGCGTGTATTCGCATATCCTGCCATTACTTTGAATTTTTCTTCGTCAGACCAGCAGCCATCTCCCCCGTTTCTGTGGACATGTTTTGAAGCATGGTTGTTATTCATCAAGAAGAGGTAATTAAATCATTAACCTTTTCTCTTTAACGATTTAACATAGAATTTGTTTAACTTACGTAATTCTTTCATTTTTTTCTCCCACTATGTCGAATATCTTGCCTCGGAGAAAACAAGCCTGGCCATATAATGAAATAATGAATGTCTCACCTTTGAATTTTGTCCTTTTTACATGCTACGAATCACGTTTCTTTTCAGAGCCCTTCGCCTCTGTTTTTGTTGTGCCCTGCTTTCTGATGATGTTGAATCAATGGAGATTTCCTTCTTTCAGCTTTGTTGATTTCTGTGCGCGAGAGTGCATTCTTAACTTACGTAACCTAATCACGAAACCCTCTATTTTTCTATTTTGTTTTTATAAGCTTGTCGTGTACATAAAGTAAAATGCTTATGACGTTGTGATTTTTTTAAAAATCGATTGGTAATAGCCTTTTCAGAAACCTTTCCACAGGACCCTTTAAAACGATTCCTTTCTCAAATTTGTGACTTTATCACGAAATTCCTTTGTTTATGGTACCGCTTCACATGGTTTATTTCTTAGGAGCAAGGGAGGAGAGCTCTTCCTCACTCTCCACCTTCAGACAATCAGTCCATGGTTACCTCACCAGAGTTTTCGCCTGAAAACAAACGTGCCTTCTGTATTTTTCTCTGTAGATTCCTTTATCACGAGAGAGCAAATGATTTTCACGCGCACTTCATGTGATACTTTGGTGTTTTTCATTTCATAATCAGCGTTTTTAAATGTGCAGTGAAATAATAGTCTAACAGTAGTATTGCAAAGGGTTTGGAGCTTTGGAGGCTCCTCGATATAATACATAGGTGGTCTGGTGAGAGAAACACCTTGCCTTGCAAAGAAACATTGAATGACAACTGGTTATCTGATATTCCGATGGCGGTTTGGCGGCCGCCCACGCTAAAGCTCTGAAGGAGCGGGCCAAACTAACTTAAATTTTCCCGACCTTCAGAGCTTTAGCGTGTCGGAAAAAATTTCCACATCTGGTTACTAGATAAGACAACTGGCTGAAGGTATTGCCATTTGATCCTTGTTCCATGCGAGAAATGGTTGGCTGACATGCAAAATGGTTGTAAGATTTTTAAACTGTCTCGTCCAGGGTGGGTAGAAAAATGGACAAAAATACAAAATTGTGAAAATAGGATAGGAACATGTTAAGAATATTTCTAGGCCACAACTCATAAAAAACGTGTAACAAATGTAACTACGTACTCAGGGGAGCACTTGAGCAAAAATGGTTGCTGGTTATTTATGGACGATAAGGGTTGTTTTTTTCACCTTCCAAAGTCTATGTAAAAACAGTCTTTCTCTAAGTGTTAGAGAATTCACAATTTTTAAAAAACTTTTCTAGTTTTGAAAGAAAAAATGTAAAAATATTTTTCAAAAATCTCTCTAAGGGTCACTTTTTCACTAAAACTTGATCTCTCCAAGGATCGGTTATGGGGGTTCCGTCTGCATATACCTATCATCTTAAAATTATACCTAATAAGCAGTTATTGGACAAAGTTGAATCCAATATTTTTCATATTGGATGAGACTGCGTCCAAATAAATGGTTTATTATCCGATCATCGCTAAAATATTTCTCGTTTTCAAACATAATTCCAATTTATAAGCTCGTAAATCTGGTTTCTTGGTAGTTTTTTATTCAAAAGTCTTATTTTTATTTTGTGACGTAACGTATGAATATATAAAATATGTAGCCCCCATGGAAGCTATATATTCGAAAATATTGGACAGCAAAGAAGCCAATCAAATGTCGCTATTTACGCGCGTCAGATAATATCTTCCTATTTCGTTTTCATCTATTTTCCTGCTATGGTTATGGTTTATTTCGAATTATTTGCAGGAGGAGACTGGTCAAAATAGAATCATTGAATAAGTAAGTAAGTAAGTCTGCGACCGCAGTTGGAGGCGACCCGAAGGCTCCTCTTTCGATAGCTATCTACCCGAAGGTAGGGAAGGGTGCCACTCTTTCTCCCTGAATTGCTCCACTTACCCTTGATCCTTCTCTTAATTGCTGAGCATCAAGCAGAGAGGCATCAAGTACCATTTTGAGAATCTTTGGTATGACCCGGTTGGGGGTTGAACCCACAACCTCACGAATCATAGCCGGATGCTCTACCACTGTACATTGAATCATAGGAATTAATTTTGAGTTAAATTCGATCCAGATTCCCCCCCCCCCCCCAGTTTGTTCTTGAAAGAAAAACTATGTGTTCTTGGAAGAAAAACACTTTGTATTTTCGAAGGAAAATTTTTTTCTTTCTTGGAAAGCAAAAATATTTAAAATATAAAAAATATTTTGTCCTTTTGTCTTCTTAAAGGAATGATAAGAATCAGTGTCATTTAAAGGAAAATCACTTGGTATTTTTAAAGGAAACGAATTTGATATTTTTGAAGGAAAAACTCTTTGTATTACTGAAGGTGAATTGGTGTCACTTTGCATTTCTGAAGAATGAAAAAGAAACGTCCCGCAAAGACTCTATTCTTCTCTACGGAAAGTATTTTCATTCTGATGGTCAATCATTTACAATTTTTTCTATGGTGGACCAATTTGAATATTTTTATATATATTTGAATATTTCCCGGTGGGAAAATACCTTGGAATTTCAGCCCACTTGGAAAATGACTCCCCATTCGAAATTCAATGTTTAAAAATTGTACTCCAAAACGATCCCCACTCGATTTTTTAACCTTGGAACAATAGAATTTCTATCCCCATGGGGAATCCCAACTGAGGAAAAAAGTTCCAGTGAGGCTGTGAGACAGGGGTGTTAAAGGTATCCTTTTTTATGCCTCAAAAGTTCCTTAAAAGGGTACAAATTCACAGGTCTGTCTCTCAAAAGGTCTCAAAATCACTAAAATTGAAAATTTCTCTCACTTTTGGTCACTTCTTTCGAAAAGATTTTGCTCAAAACTTTGACTAAAATCTCTCAAAGGGTCTTTAAACTGTCAAATCGAAGAAGGGTCTCGAAGGATAGATTTTCAGCACTGACATACTCGTCACCTCGTAAACCTTGTACCCTCTGGACTACCCAATATTAATCGACCTTGTCTTATCAGTTGTACCTTGATCGTTCAAAAGAAAATGAGACAAAGTAGTTAGATGCTGTCATCGTTTCGTTCATTTGTCGTCGGCAAATGTTTGATAATTATTATGACAAAATTTGGAAGAACCATACATCCTATTGGCCAAAGTTTTATTACACGAATATAGATAAATAGAAACTTCAGTTTCAAAAAATCAAATGTTTTTCACCCGTGGGGGGCACTCATATGGTTTGACGCACGAGATGTCCCACCCTTAAGGGTAGGTTTTTCGATACCCTCAAAATGCACTGTAAGGGTTTACTTTTGATAAAATGCACTGCAAGGGTCTTCTTTTAGCTGGATACACTGTAAGGGTGTGTTTGGGGACTGCTGAGTTGCAAGTCTGGCAATACAAATCTGAGGTATCTTTATGGTTTTGACTAGAACATTTTGATTTGTTTTCACATTGTGTCGACATCTCAGGCTCATTTTCAGGTGGCTTCAGCTTCAGCAAAATAAGATATGAAATCATACTAAACTGTAAGGTTACCTTTTTACTGCTGAATGGCTGCACTGTAAGGGTACGATTTTGAAAGCCAATTTTTTGGCTGCACATGCCGTCGTTAAGATATTGAGTGCCCTCCCCGGGTTTTCCATTTTCTCTATCTCATTTTTTTTGAGGATATTATACAGATAGCTCGATAGTCGTAGCAGGCTGGAAGATGAAGTCGTAGACTTTCCCTTGATTAAATGTGAATTATCTTTCTTCTAAAGAAATAAATCACTGACTAATGTTTCATCTCTTTCCACCTTTGTTCCTGTTCGATGTCAGCCAAGGCTTTTGCAACCAATGAGTCGAACTTACGACTTGGATAACATACTTTCCCAATAACAGTGTACTTCTCCGGTACTGGAAGTGGATTCTTCAAAGACAGTTTATACTTCTGTGGAACGACATATTTGATAGGGTTACTTCCTGCCGAAATTCTGTTTGAGCTGTTTATTAATGAACACTGCTTTTGGACGGAATTGATGGGTGGAAGGCGTTGTTTTCGGACGGGTGTGATGGGTGAAAGAAGACTTTTTGGTAATGGCAAATCCGGTGACTGTCCCTTTTCGATTTTGATTAATGGCGGTGGCAATTTCTTTTCTGTTTTCCTTCGTCTTTTATTTGATTGTATTTGTAACTGTTCTTTCAACGGTAAATACTGGAAGGCTTCTTGTGATGAAGCCATTCTTCTTTTCGTTATCTTTCCTGCTGTCACAGCTTCCATTTTGATTCAAAAATATTCTTGTGCGTTGGATTGACAGTACTGTTGATTAAAATTGTTTGTATATTATATCATATCTATCATAAACAATGCGTATTTTCATGTGGATACATTTATCATGTTTCACTTTTTTGTTTCCAATCTGTCTAAATTTTCTTTTGTTATTTGTACTGAAGATGTGTAGAAAAAGGAAATGATTGTTTATTGTTTTGTTTGTTTCATTTGTTCTCGTCTCCTCCTCTGTGTGCCCCTGTGTCTCAGGCAAAGAGTTATTAACACACCCCTGCGTTCATTTTTATTGTTTTGAGCAAAGTGAATAAATCAATACATTTAGGTCTTCCCGCTCAGAATTTTTCATTTTCACCTTCTTGAATGAAAGTCAGGTTGATAGACCACATTTTATAGGGTAATAGACCCATTTACATTGGAAAGACTATTTTCCAAAATTTCAGTCAAAATTTTGAGCTAGAAAAAAACCACTTAGAAAATGACCATCTTTGAATCTTGAGATGAAGAGGGTTTAATTTGGGAGGTGGCTACTCAGGCGAGATGTGGTACATAGATTTGCCTCTGGTCAAGGTCTTTTTTTCAAACTCTGAAAATATCTGATAGGATTGCGAATTAACTGAATTTTGCATTGTATCTGACATGGTCGACTTTGGGATTATTTCACTTCCTTTTAGGACATCCGTATTTCATCTTCTTTAGCTAAAAAAGTTGATATCTGACGAGGTTCTTACCAATGCGCTCAAACCAATCAAATTCACTTACTTTTTTTAATTAAAAAACTGGTCAGACTGAAAGTCAGCCCTGATTCTAATATTGAAATTTATGACTGCTGTCTTTTAAAATCCGGTATTGGTGAAAGCGGGTAACAAAATATACGCTTTTTCTTGAAATTTTCAATTTCCTTCTCAGAGGTAAAAGAAGTTACCAGAATTGGTGAAGCACGATCTTGCAGGAACTGTGAACATATTCTACTGCATGATGTCTAAAAACACCAACCAATACATTTTACCTGATGAGCACAACCTGAGTAGGCGAATCCTTGGTAAGTATTTTAAATCCTTTTTATTTCTATGCATACTTCTGTCCTGTATCTCCCATAGACCGGCACGCCAGTCGGGCTGGAACGGTATCACGCGGGAAAAAAAGTGAGAGTAGGAGTTAGGTAAGCGTAGAAAGAAATTTTGTCGGCGGCAAGGGCTGAAAACAGCCTCTCACCAACTTTTGCTCGTTCTCCTACACAGCTCCTATTCTAGCAAACGCCCGCCGCCTTTATATTCCCGCCCTCTGACATGATTAATTAACAGACTAGTTTGCTAGTCTTTATCTCCCATAGAGTGTAGCCTCATGGACCTCGGGGTGAACAACTTAATTTAAAATTCTTGCTCGTTTCTAAGATTAGGCTCTGATCGGAATTTAGCTTGAATAGACATTTATGTGTCCCGAAAAAATTTGCAATTTGTGGAATCATTATTAATTGTCATCTTTTATGAATAACTTTTACAAAAAACAATTCTCAATAACTTCAACGTCATGAAAATTGTAAAGAAAAATAGTTCTTTTTAATCATAATGACTGTTGTAAAAACAATTATTGTGTTGACATATTTTTTTTTTGCATTTTGTTAAACACACGCAACAACCTTCTACTCACAACCATGTTCGAACTCGATACTTTTTTTCCGGACACCCTGTATATCAACGTGAATTCGTCGTATTCCGAAAAGTTAGGTAATTCAAGTTAAGAAACAAAGGTAATGATTACTATCGCTTGAACCCTTTTTTGATTGAAAAATTTTCCTCGTTCTACAACAAAATATTTTTATGATTTAAACACATAGGTCGTGTTCAGACCTGAAAGTTTAAGTTTAAGGCTTAAGTAGTACTAAGTTGATATGGGAATTAAGAAATGCAACGACTTAATTGCTATTTCATCATTTAGATAGATTACATAAGAGAGGAAAAAGGAATTCCCTTTTTAATGTTTGAGTAAGACACACAGATATCTGTAAAGCCCGAAGGGCTAGATAGGCAACTTTAAGCTTTCTCCAGCAAAAAAAAGTGAAGCAAAAATTTGACTTTTTAAATTTCGTGCCGATGGATAGGATCTAGCATTTTAATTGTTTTCGGAGCGCGAGATCAAAAAAAGTAGGCGGCAAACGCTATTTCACATCTCTCAAACCGGTGAAATTGCATATTTTAGTCACGTGACTCTGGTAGGAAATCCTTCCAAAGATGAGCTTCACTTTTTGAACAAGGCCGCAAATCTAGCCCTTCGGGCTTTAGAGATCTGTGGTAAGACATCGACAAATTCATTTTTTTTGTTGTGGAGTAAGGGAATCTCCCTACTTCGATCCATGATATTTGGCCCAGCGCTAGCGAAAGGGCCTTTCAAGAGGAACTTTCCGTGTGTCTGTCCTGTCCTGTCTGTCCGCAGTCCGTGCCGTGTTATGTTTTTATGTCCTCTCTCACTCCTGTCCGTGCCATGGTTGCTCTTTTGGTGCGATTCAATCGGGGGCATTCGCATAAAATTTAATCGATTTGCTCGGGTCGTCTTAGGCTGCGTGCTGTAAAGAATATCGATTCTACTGCGGCCGTGGGTTTATTTCCTCCGAACGGAATCCAAGATGGCGCCTGAGAATCACGTTTGGTTGTCGGTCAATGTTTTGATTTCTTTATGGATCTTGAGACTTATAAAGGAAAGTTTACTGTTTCAAATGTTTTTCAATTAGTTAAGTGTAGCTCTGACTTGCACCCACAGAAGTGAATGCTCATACTTATTGACCTAAAAGCTTTAAAAGACTATTTTGAAAGTTGCATTTTTTACACTGATTTTGCTTGAGAGGGTTTTCATCAATGTTTTCTCATTATTGTTCAAAATGAAGGTTCAAACACCAACTAGATTATTACAGGTATGTTCTCTTATGTAATGTTTATTACTCTCTTGCTATCTCCTTGATGATTAAGAGGAATCAGACATTTTATCAGAATAATTATAAGTTAACGTGTGCAATGAAAAAATGTGTGTTAAGGCTTTTATATTCGACAAGAAAATTTATTCAAACAGCAAGATGTTGACTAGACTAGCCTCTTTTTGTATTGTTGGACATTTTGATATTTTTTCTGCATAAAATTACATGGTGAAATTTTATATTTGAAATGAGCTTTTCTAAAGGAGTCTCGATCATGCTCAGTTATTTTAGTTTCAGTACATACCAGACGACATAATTAATCAAAATGTTCAAAGGTTGCTGCACTAAAATTGTGAGTATTCGATTAAGTTCCACTTAAAGGGACATAAAAGTAGTAAAATAAACATTGCGCGAACCACGTGTGATTAAAGTGAACAATTAAAATCACGTGTCCAAAACAAACTTGTAAAACAATTGAACAATCAAAATTAGCCATACAGTATTTGGTTTGATTTTTTATTTTGACATGTGACATTTGTTTTGATTTTGTATCCGCTGCATACAGTTTGTTTACAAATTTCTACTATTAGTACTATTATGTCCCTTTAAAACTTTGACAACAGGAAATGTTCGACAAATTCGACCAAAACTCTGTTCAACAAAGTTTGACAACAAGAAATGTTTGACAAATTTGACAAAAATTCCGCTCAACAAAGTTGAAAACAAAACAAATTCTTTCAACGGTCACACTCTTTAAGAGAAAACGCAAGTTCCAAAATAGGGTTTTTATTTTAGTAAGTGAGGACAGCGATAAATTCAAATTTCCCACAGTAAATCTTTTGTGCAATATACCGTGAAGTCGGGTAACTTGCATCAGTGGAGGCTAACATGCATAGCCCTCAAATGAATGACCTGTCAGGTCCTTAAAATACAAAGTGAAATCAAAACAAAAAGTTGTCGCAAGGCATTTTGAGCATTCTCCATGTTGCAACTTGTATCGCGGTTTTGTCTGATTTTGCAAGTTTCTTTTGCCTGTTTCTCCTGGTAAAATTGAACTAAAAAGCTCAAATTTTGTACACAATTTTTCAGCATATAATGATTAAAAAAATAGACAATAAGGACATTTTTGATACATTTATCTATGAAAATTAAGCCATTTCAGTCCAAAACGGTCAAAAGGGCTTATCGGCGCCACCCTGTCAGACACCATCTTGAAATAGCCTCATTTTGGGAAAAACACTTACTGAATTATGGTCTGCATCTGAAAGTGAGTCACTGTACAAAATTTCAGCCAATAACTCCAAATTGTTCAGTTTTTATGGATATTTTTATATAAAAATTTTGCATTTTTGAGTGCTGCTGAGGCTGCAGCCGCTGTGGTTGCAGGAAAATTTTTTCGATGCTGGTTTCTTTTTAATTTTACTTTTTATCATTTGTTTTTGCTCCCTTTAGTTAGAGCTTTAACACAATCATGTTTGTTAAAGATTTTTCAAAAGTTTTATTTTTACATAAATAAGTGTTCCCGTTTCATGTCAGACACATGTTTCATATCAGTTTGTTATATCGTGCTAATATAAGCAAAAAAATGCTTTTCTCTTCCTCTTTCTGACCAATCTTGCTCCACATTCGTGCCAATTCAATATAAAAAAGCTTGTAAATTAAAAATGATGAGTAAGCAAACTTTATCACTCTTATTTAGAAACAAAACTTTTAATGCTGGGCCTTCATGCCCTTGGGCTTCTTGTCTCATTAAAAGCCCATTAACTGCCTGACTTGCTAAATACGTTCCGAGCGTCTCTAAGTCATAAATTTCACGTTCTCCTTTCATAATTTACAAAAGGAGCATGCGAATGCGTGCGAATTCTGATTTCGTCTATTCAGAAAACTGTCACGAAATCGTAAAAACTTTTTTTTTAAGCCAGAGGGTGATTCCTTTTTAAACTTTGGTTTAACTAATGAGGAGCGTGCAGTTGAATACAAAAGGAATATAAAAGAAGCATGCGGACATAATTACTTTAAACCTAGGTCTGAACACGGCCTATGGCCATTAGCTTGAAACGTTCAGTGTGAATACACCCTAACATAATTTAGCTTATCGTCATATATTGTACCAAAGACACGAGATATGGTGAGCTTTGTTTGAATAAAAACAATGCATCCATCAGTAGGAGTAATCTAATTAAATCAAATACCATACAGTATAAAGAATATCGTCGTGAACTCCCATAAGTTGCATAACAATTATCCCTATCCCGTAACAATTGATCATTTTCATACAGATAATAAAGACGGTGCAGATAGAAAGAGTAGAGTGTATAAGTTTGTCATTCAACTGGAGTTCCTGACTAGGTCAAGAGGTGAGATATATTTATTTTTATATTTTTTTCCTTTTTCTGAAACTGAATTCCTAACCAGTAGCAATTTCTCAGTAACAAACATTCAATTTTATTCACTGTCTCAAAATCTAAACTACAATCAGTGCCATAACATATTGGCACTTTTGGCTAATTTACCAGAAAATTGAAGTTCGAGCGAGAATGTCAATTTCGGGCCTTCAACTTGATTTCAACGATTATTTCGATCTGGGGGGGATTTATCGGTTTCTAGGCTATATTTCAAGCCCTACTGGACTATTTTTGAACTTTTGGATCCTTAGATCCTAAGGTACTAAGGCTTAAGTCTAGCGTTTAAACTCAAAGTTAAAACTCTAACCTTCGAAACTACTTTAGAGCACTTGCAAATCGATTGTGGTCTCAAAACACCCCGGTGGATTTCCTTTTTGTGCCAAGTTTCGTCACCGATTGTAGTTATTTATTTTTGATCTTTTTCAGTGAAAAATGGCCAAACCTCTTCTCCTTATTGTGCTATTTCACATCGTTTTGGTGTACACAGAAGACCTTCCAACGACGTGCATTGGTGACCAATGTGATCCTAATTGGACTCCTTTTCCTAACATGGTATCTGGCCTTCGTGGGTACAATCTTGCATCTGGCGATCCAATGAAGGATTTTAGTGATCCTGGATTCTCTGATCAAATCTTTCTGCCAACCATGATGACAGATAATAACATGGTTAGTTTGGATCCCGCGATCACGGCATCTGAATTATCAAATTGTCGTCGATCTATGATTGCTCACAGTTACACCACCACCAGTGGCTTGAGGTAAAACTTGAAACACTTTTACGGAAATAATCGCCATGTAAAATTTTTGAGAATCAGCCCTGTCTCATTGACCTGGTGAGAATTTAGATAGATAGTAGTGGAAGTTTTCCCACCAACATTGTGTTATTCTTGAGACTTTGTTTTTTTTCCTAGAAATTCGTACGAAAGTTTTTCAAAGTCAGGAACAGACCTTCAGGTGGGTTTGGAGGCTGACGTCACAGCTGGCGTGGAAGGAGTTGATGTATCCACCACCATTCCACCAGCATTCAGTCGTGCATGGAGCCAAAGTGAAAGCTTCAAACAATCATCTTCTTTGTTCACCTCTGAAACAGGAATGATGTCTACTTCCCAAGGTGTGTGTATCCAGTACGAAATGAGCTTATCCACTTACATGCTACCGAAATTCACAGATCCTTTTACAATCGCTCTCGGTGAACTCCATGACGCAAGTAAACTATCATCAACTGAACAAGTCTCAGCTTTCAAGAAATTTGTACAAAACTTTGGTACTCATTACATGACTGATGTTCAACTTGGTGCAACCTTCTCACAAATGTCTAGTTATTCGCAAAATATTCGCAAGGAAATGGACCATCAAACTTTGGAGGATTGCAATTATGTATCAGGTAAGGAAGATATCAACTTATCTTATATAGGACCATAGATTTTCTACAATCATTGACAAAACCTATGACACAAAGCCCAAAAATGAGTTCCCTGACAACTTATGAAAAAGTTTAGAAAAATAATTTATTCAACTCACAAAAATCCTTTCAACGAGTCGAGCCCTGTGTAAAATTTAAACGATATAAAACCAATTGTTTTAAAGATTATTAATTGGATACTCTTTAAAATTATGATTTAGCTTAAGGGAAGAAATTGTCGCGGAAGAAATTTTCGTGGAATTTAATTTCGCGAATTTGGGCGTAATTCGCTAAATTAAATTCCGCGAAACACATCAAAATGGCTAAATCGGGAAATACAATTAAGGTATCAAAGGTCACTCCTTTTTTATCTCAAATTGATAATACTAGATTTTCTTTTAACTTAATTTTCATTAATTTATTCAACAGGTGCCAAAGTTTTTGGAATCCCAGTCGAACCAGATACAACTTCATGCAAAACTGAAGATCAATCCGAACTGAACACCTATACCTCAGCTGACTTCAATCACCAAATAGTCTCCAAAGGATCTGACCCCACCAACATTGAAGATTGGGCAACTCAGGAATTCACACCTATCCCTTTGAAATATCGCTTCTCACCTATAGCTAACCTTTTCCAAAAAGTCTTTATCGATGACAAAGGATATAGCAACAGCGCTGGTGAAGTTGTCAATTCGACAGCTATTCGAATGTGGTTTGTTCCTTTGTATTATGATTATTGCGTGACTATGGAATTAGATTGTACGGAACCAAAAGGGTGCGGTTATGACGATCAATGTCCTTTTGATACATTGTGTACTGGTACTGCTGATGAACCTCACGAATGTTCAGGTTAGTGTATGATGCATTTTTAATTTGAATTGCTCTGTAGATGTCTCTATTTGTAGGGCTATATGAATTAGGCCTTTCCACAAGTAGTGAAATATTTTAATTTCTTGGAGCTCAAAATAGCCGGTCTATGTACTTGAAATATATATTTTGTAAGAACTGGTAAATATTGGCTAAGGCTGCAGTGTTCTTATTTTCGATGGCTCTCAGAAGTAAATGCTCTTGAAATGTTCAAAATTTGATTTATTCACCTTCATTGACCCATTGAGTCGAGTTTATGACAAATGTGTTCTTGTGTATAAGCGCGTACATAAAAGGCTTTGGACGACAAAGGTTCAAGATACCATTCATCGAAATGGAGTTGTCTTATTTATTTGACAGAATATGATGGTTCGAAGTTTTTTTAAATTCATTTCAGAATGGACTCAATGGGCATGCGTAACATGTGGTAAAGGAGCGGAACAGAAACGAACACGAACATGTAATGGTTGTCAAGGTGATTCGGAACAACATCGACATCATGAGTGTGAAGAACAATCTGCCTGTGACAGTATGTTGTTTAAATTAACAACTATATATGTTGAAACTTGGACCTGTTATTCCAGAGTTCATTGTTTGGAAACCTTCTCATTCCCAATATTGGTTGGGTCAAGATGGAATGGACGGGACTCCGTTTACTGACCCCCTCCCTACTATTCGTGACTTTACAGAAAGAGACAATACATTTATGATAATTTTTATAGCAGGTGAAGTGTTTTAGTGGAAACATCACCATAGCCGAGACTCTTCTCTGGTTTGGGAAACAACCCTTTGGACTTTCACTTTTCCTTATTCAATCATAGAATTTGCTGACTGTACCTTGTTGAAAGGCAACATAAATTACGTTTTGCAATGCCCTGAAGGCTATGTTGGCGTTGGCTTGTGTGGAAGTCAAAAAGGCGCAGATTGTGGTTACGCTCTAAATTATGCAAACATGCTATTGTGTTGTAAAGTTCGAGAGGATCCACGAACCCAGGTAGGTCCTTAAAGTGAGATTTTAACGCTTTCAGTCTTTTTTTCAAAAGAAAAATAATGTTCTGCTACTTCTTGCTACTGAAGAAAAACTATAAGCATGCAAATTCCTAGTTCGGGCCTCATTTTATTTAGTAATATTTATTGATTTGTCTACCAAGAATTTCATACTGTTTGCTTCGATTGGGAAAGGGTGCAGTACTTTACAGGCAAACTATTCGTATTTGGCTCATAATCAACGTTTTTAGCGTAAAACGGCAACGTACATTTCCAAACAACTGACGAAAATTAAATATTTCTTTTGTAGAACTGCAAGATGTACAATGAAGCGGGGTATGGGGCAAAACGTACATGCGATCGCATCGACAGTAACCAACGTAAACTAATCACCCAATACTGTGGTTCACGAAAAGGAAAAGATTGTAATGGATATTGGAATAAATATAATTGTTGTCAATTCCCAGCCGTTAAAACCAACCCTGATTCATGCACTTGGAAACATGGCCAATGTGGTGAAAATATAAATTGTGACCATGGGCAAGTTTTGGCAGGTGGTTGCGGCTCTGGTACGGGCACAGATTGTAGTGGACATTCCAATTCTGCTCTCTGTTGTCCCTTGCAAAAAACTACTGGTAAGAAAACTTTGATCTGTTCTCCCCTCGCCCGTATGATTTTGAAAGTTGAGTTAAATATTTGTCTTTTCCGATTGGAAAGTAGCAAAGATTTCGGTTTTACCGAATCCCTCTATCCATTTCACTCAAAAAAATGAGTACCACATTATTTGAGACAGTAGAGGATTCTCTGCAAAACTGAACCACGAATAAGAGTGGAGTTGTAACTCTGAGTTTCAAGGATCTCTGGAACCAAAAGCTTAAAAAGTTTCGATAGGGCTGAAACATGGCGTTCTAAATTTAGAACGTCATGGGCTGAAAATGTAATCGATAAGCATGCGGTTAAATAAGTATACAACGAACTACAGTGCTGCAGTGGGAAAGTTATAATAACAAAAACAACTCTGACAGAAACATTCACACCGGAAGAAATGTAGCACGCCTTAAAAGAACACTCTTTTTTTTCTCAGCCGTTGACCATTGTGTGATGTATCGCGGTTGGTACGGTTACAATATCAAATGTCCATCCGGTTACATCGCTACCGGTGCATGCGCAGGTGGCAAATCGAACGACTGTGGTGTTGGAGCATCAACCAGATTGAAATGTTGCAAGATCAATGTGGCTTCCACTTCGCAGACGTGTTCACCCGTTGCTACGACAACCAACGGAAAAGACATCACATGTCCGAAAACGGATGGTCGTTTAACCTTGGTCACTGAGTATTGTGAATCTGGTATGAACAACGATTGTGCAGGTAATCTATGAAAACGAACAACTAACTTTGATTTTATTTCAACATCTCTTCTTTGGTAGCGTGAAAACGAAGTAGGTATGAGAAATTTAGAAAATGACAGACTTCTCATAGACCATATTCTTCAACAACACTTTCTTTAATTCTTTACCAGGTTCGAAGTCACATTCGATCAAATGCTGTGAGCAAACCAATCTGATGGTGAATGAAAGTACTTGCCAATGGATTGGTGGATTGTACGGCGAATATGTTGAATGTCCCACAGGTTACGCAATGACTGGATCCTGTGGATCGGGCAAATATGCTGCTTGTGATGGTGGAAATAAAGTACATAAAATCCGTTGTTGTAAAATCGAGTAAAAATCCTCGATGCGTGAAAAATCGAAAGTTTTTTGTTGTTTCGGAATTTTTAACCCTTCCAACCTGAGAGACAAGAAAATACGTTCAAAATCACGCAATGTACTGAATCCCAAGCAAAGCCATAACTTCCATAACTCCTGACCATCTGTTTTAAAAAGGCTTAGAATAGAATGCTTTTTGTACGAATAAGAATGCCTTTCAAATTTCAAATTATAATTATATTAGTATAGTATATGTTTTAAAATCACCAAGCTTTAAGCTTTTGATGTAAAAATAACGTTTATACGACCTAAGGTATACGACTAAAAGTTGATTTTTTTTGTCTTCATTTTTCTTCATTTTTCTTCATGTACTTTCTTAAATTTCACCATAGTCATTATAAAAAAACACTGGTCTGGCAATGTATTGTTTTAGCTTTATTGTCGAATTTTCTTTTGTTATAAATAAAAGGCAAGTTGCGATTTGCATACTTTTTGATCACGTTACCAAATTCTCCTTTTGGGATTGGTCTAAATTTCAATCACATGATCAAAAAGTATGCAAAATAAAGTCGATTTGCGAACACAAGCTCTATCTGTTAACAATAGAAAGAAACAAAAGCCTTCCAGACCGGGGTTTTTATGAAAAAATATTTTCACATCTTAACTTAGAAATATTTCAGAAAAATCTCGAAATTTTGACTCTTCTGACGAAAGATTTTCAAGGTATTCGTTGAAACGTTGAAATATATGGCAAAAATATTTCATCGCAAACCTTGGGAAAAGATTTTTCAAAATAAACGTTTTGACGAAAGATGTTTTTGAGGTCAAAATATCTTGGAAAAGGATTTTCAAGGCTAACTTGTTTTGATTAAAGATCTTTTCCAAGTCAAGAAATATTTGGCAAAAGATTTTAGGAATAGCAGGACAAAAAAAATGGTAGTTTTTGATCTGTAAAATTCTTTCAAAATAGAAGATTTTCATAGCGACCTTTTGAAATAATTTGTTATATTTGTTAACCTTGAAACATTTCCCAAAGATGGAAATCTTTTTTTTGGCCAATTTTTGCCAAAAACTTATATCTGAAAAAATCAGTTTTTCTCATATGCCAGCCGTACTTCCCAATTGGCCTTATCAGTGTATGAAGTTATTTGAAAGATTTCGGGAGTGCCATCAATGACGTCTTTATCTTTCAAGCAAATAATTTATAGAGGGGGTGGGTAAAGTTTGACTTTCTGATTTTTTCTTTGCAAAAAGGATTTGATTCTATAATCAATATTTTCTTTCCAAACCTTGTTATTTTCATTTGCGGGGGACTGTTTACCTATTTTCCTCACACTTGCGAATCGACCAGGGAAATTTCTGTCCAATCCTATCAATTAATTAAACTTCAAAACTTTTCTCAACTGTTTACTATGTCTACAAAAGAAAATCTGTTTAAGATAATATTGGGTTTTCATACAATAAACTAGTCCAGGAGCTGGAGCTCAACTACTTTTTGCCTTTACTAATTCTGATGGGGGCGCCAATTTTTCTTCGTCTTCCGGTATAACTCTCTTCATGGGAAGAATTTGAAGACTGTAGACGTATTTTAGTCCGGGATTCTTAATTCAAAGTGTTTTCCTTCATCTTCTATGTGGGAGACATCCATTCTTGCTTCCTCATCATGCGCTGGATTTCGTTGATGAGAGGTCCTAATGCGAATCTTAAGTTGCCACAAATGTTAAAGTTCCAGTTCAGTTCATTTAATGAACTATATCTGCAGTTAAATCTCGCTCGTCTGGACTCGACTCTGTTCGAATTACAGACAAATTTGAATTATAAAGAACTTTTTAGAAGGGTTGTCATTGATGGAAACAAAGAGTAAGTTCGAATTATAGGAAGATTCAAATACCAGAAATTCAAATTAGGGAGAGTCCTCAGTAACACAACAAGAAGGATGTTGGTGGTCTCGACAATCACTTTCATTACTCTGTCACCTGTGACTTGCTTTTTAGCGTACAAGTGCCATTCTGACGTGTCTAAGTAGACTGGAGTCGTTTATAATGCATGTAATACAGTAGTATAGGCGTTATATGATAATACGATAATTGTTACGGGATAATATTTGTTCCCTCCATTACTTTTTGTTTTATTTCTACTATATCTGAATTAGTCGTCTAGCTTGCTAGACTAGTGTCTAAGTAATACGCAATCAGTGAAAAGTAAATGTTTCACTCAAAAAGTGTAAGTCGAAATGACGTCACAGTAATAAAAACAACCTGAGGCATTTAAGTGTAAGCTTCACAAGTTTCACATCGTTGTTAAGCGATTGATTACAAACAAATCGGCTCATAAAGGGGATGGTTGATCTTTTTGTCGACAATTCTCATGTCATAACTTTTGTGAAGCGCCGGTACAAATAGCGAACCAACACTGAATATAGATCTCAAATATCATTCATGACCAAACTTTTGTTTATTTTTCACAATTTTGACAGAAAGGAGAAAGTCAAATCCACTATTGTGTGGATTCATACAAGTGTGGAGTCATCGGATATATTATAGTGTTCGGATTGTGAAAGTGTGTTGCATGGGTTGAAGCTGGAGCGCATGGGCGATGTTGTAAGTGAATCTACGCATTGGAAAACCTAATAGAATATAAGGACTGTGTGTTACTTTTTTCTGTGTGTTGGTAATGTTATCAGTAGCAAATGTAGAGCATGAAGCCCCTGAACAGGACTGAAATTCCAATATTTTCCCTAAAAAGGTACCTTACGAGAGACATATTTTTCTATTTTGGTGTTTTTGCGACCCTACTTGGGACTCATGGAGGTTTGAAAAAGGTACCCTGACCAGCGGCACATCCCCGTACTCGTTTTTGCCCAAGTACCATCCCCTTCCCCGGGAAAGAACCCACCATCAAGCAGATATGCATCTGTTTAGTTGATTAAGAATTTTATCTATTGGATCTTGAGTTTCTGAAAATAAAATTCTTTGAAAGTTTTGAGCGATATTTATATCTGAACAGCTTTTTAAATTCGATTTTCAAAGTATAGAAAAACAAAGATACAAAAAAAACTTTATTTGAATTTGTAATTAAGAGTGTCAACTTTCATCTTGAGAAAACATTACTTTAAAATTCTTAATGAAATGTAGTCAGATTGATTTTCTCGGATTCAATCCCTAAATTTTCATCAAAACCTCTCTATTTGGTTGTACTGTACCCGGGGGGGGGGGGGGGGGGGGGGCTGAAGCAAATGTAGGGTACGGTATGTGCCGCACTTAAGGGTACCTTTTTTGGATTTCCAAAGTCCTGGCTAAGGGTTGGAATAATCAGAAAATCTAATTTCAGTCCCACTAAGTGCCTAATTTCAACTTTTTATCCCCGGAAAGATTGAAATTTGGTCAAAATTGGGTCAAATTTGTCCCAATAAGAGTCGTAGAATTCACAAAATTTCCCTAGGGGGGTACTAGGTTTGCGAGGTGACGGGTATGTCCGAGCCGAAAATCGAAAATCGACCCTTTGAGAGACAAAATTTTGATGATTTTGGGACCCTTCGAGAAACTTTTTCCTAAATTTTGGTCCATTTTTTCCAAATTTTGGTTCGATTTTCACCAAATTTTGGTCAAAATTTTTGGAAATCGTGACCCTTTGAGAGAGAAATTTTTGATTTTCGTGATTTTGGGACCCTTTCAGAGACTAACTTTTGAATTTGTACCCCTTTGAGAGAGACTTTTGAGGAATGAGAAAAGGTACCCTTATGGCTCGCACATACCTGGCACCCATTTTGCCTAAGTACCCCTCCCCCCCCGGGGGTTTTGAGGACTGAATTTTTAAAATTACATATGATTGCAGTTTTGAATGATCAAAGAAGGAAAATGGTGCAAAGTTTATTGACGTCTAGAGTCTTACATTTTCTCAATTTGACTATCAGCGCATTCTTTGTATCGCTATGGCGGCAGTTCAATGCTTATCTTTAATGCTAAATAGTTTAATACAAAACCCCTTAGTTGAGATTAGTCTCATTGATATTAAACTTAAGGGAAAATATTCTGGAAGCCAGCTGATTAATAGCCATTTTAAAATTAAGATAAACATCCTTATCAGTTCAAACGATTACTTCTTTCGTTTCTTTTGTGGAAAGTGCGGAAAATATGATATGCATAAATAGTGAAAGTTTTAAGGCAAGAAGAATAAGTTAAATCTCGAGATCGTCGCATGTGCTCGTATCTAATAAATCTTACAGATTTTAGTTTTAAGAAGGCTTTTTATTCAAAGGTTTTGTCTGTAGATTAAAAGTGTAGACGAGACACAAAACGTTTTAGTAAAGAGGTTTATTGTGGCTTGCTGTATTAGTTTCTTTCTAGGAGATTTTTGCTGTCACAGCTTTCAAATATTCTCTGTTTTCATTCAGATAGAAATACATTAACTGCAAGCAACGAAGCAACGAAGACCTACAAATAACACGCGTTCAAACAAGACATCATGGCACAAGCGATCATTATTGCAATCGTGGTGTTGACAGCCATCATTTTGTTATTCTTCAACATTCTCTCCCTTCTTGTGCTCCTCTTCACGCCAAAACTACGTCATCGCCTCTCCAACCTACCCGTCATCAGCTTCCTGATTGGTTCCTTGCTACAAGGTGGTCTACCGGCTCCACTCTACATCTACAAAATCCTGGTGCACCAATCGGGAAGTGAGCCTGGCTGGTTGTGCGATCTGTATCGTTTCCCTTACATTTTTTGCAATCACATTATGGAGATAAGCATCATGATTCTGGCTTGTGAACGTATGTGGGCTATCAGATATCCTTTTACATATTCCAAAGTGTTGACCAGAAGAACTTTCAACTTCGTTTTGTTATCTGCATGGTTTGTGACAATCTGCGTCGATGCCATCCCGTTTTTCAATGATAATCGTAACGATAATTGTTCATATGTGCCAGGCAGATCTTGGGGTTTATCGGTCATCATATTTTACAATATTGCACCTTTTGTGACTGTCGTTATCAATTATGCTATCATTTGGAAGGTAGCTTATGGGTTTGCAATGGCTGATCGGAGAAGATCGGAGAGTTTGAGACAATGCAATCAGGTCACTGTTTCCCTAATTGACGACGAAGGGAACAAGACGCATACGTCATCAATGAGAAGTTACCAAAAGTCCATTCAATTTACGTTGGAGATCAAAGCTACCAAACAGTCCATGGCAATAGCTGCTGTCTTTTTGTTTTGCTGGTTGCCAATGAGTATTCTGTTTATGGCTGATCATTTTTGTAAAAACTGTATCTCCGAAAATGAATACTTTGCAAGAAGAGTGGTCAAGATTCTAGCTTTTTCATCCAGCCTGTTGACACCATTGGTGTATTGTTGGTGGAACAAAGACTTTCGACATTGTGCAAGGCGAATGTTCAGGTGTAAAGGGAAAGGAGAATTCTCTGAAGCTTCCCACGAATACAGACTGTAGAAAATATAATCTAGGATATTAATTAAATGTATGGCATTATTATTATATGGAAATATTAAGAAGCAATAACTTTAACACTGTGTAAATATTCACCGTTTATTTTATTATTCGTTATAAAGAGTATAAAATATTGTAAAAAGCAAGAATTGAAAAGGCATTTATAATAAAGGTGATGTCCTCCCTCGTGTCCTCCGGACAAAGCAAAGATTTTGATAGCATCTAAACCTACGATAATCTTCGAAGTTTTATAGACAGCCTGTCGTAATTCCTTCCTGCAACATTGGGGATTTTTATTAAAATCCCAATGATGGGGACTGATAGTCTATTGTTCTCAGTTCAAAGATGTGAATGGATTTGAAGGGCAATTTTTCATTGAGCTTTAAATCCTAATTAAAACAAAGTTAATTTACCAGCTGGGCAGAAATTGTAGGGTATTTTTTCCAACCGCGGACAAAATCATAGTTAAACTTTTTGTGACACAGGGATGTATTGTAACAAATACACAGTCACATAGGAAGAATTTTTTTTTAGATTTTGGTCCAAGGAGAAAAATATTGAAATTAAGGAGTTGTTGGAAAATGTAGTGTTTGTGAATATAAATATGATACTAAATTTACTAATGTTTGATCCTCTCTAATTTCCTAAAACAAAGCAGATATAATTATTGCAGACACTCTTCTGTCTGGTGGAACTTTTTCCCACAGCGGGATACAAAAATTATATCAAAATCTCAATGGGGATAGAAATTCTATTGTTCCAAGCTTTAAAAATCCAGTGGGAATGGCTTCAAAGTGCAATTTTTTAAACATCGAATTTCAAATGGGGATGTGAAATCAAAGTCAATTTCCTGATGGGGCTGAAATTATAGGGTATTTTTCCCACCGGGGATGAAATGTATTTTCATGTGGGGCTGGGGTCCAAGCGGGTCTGTGAGACAGAGGAGTTTAACTCGAGCATACGAACATCATGACAATAGCCCTCAAGGCAAAGGTTGAAAGTTTCGATGGTCATTGATACAGGGCGACTAGAGTTTTCAATGTCCAAGAATATTTCTTCCCATCGTCGCCATTTTGGTTTAAGAAATACTGAAGTTACTTTCTTCTATTCTGGTGTCTACCGTATGATGGGTAGCATTACTGGTGTTCCTCTTAGTCCCATTTTTTCTCACTTTCTTATTGCCCGTTGACAGCAAACAAAATCGTTTGAGGAAATTACCAGCTGTCGTTCGGTAGTCATTATTCCACCAGCAATAAAACAATGGCACCAACAGACTGGAGCTAAAGTTTATCAATTTGATAACCGCTCTAATATTTTTGTTTTTATTTCCTTCAGAATAACACCCGTTACAAAAGTGATCCAAGATGTAAAATGCACTCAATGGTCCCCAGCAAATCAGGTAAACACAGATTAAAATTAATGAAGTCTTTGTGGCTTTGATTTCAAGATAGAACCTCAAATTGCTCAATGTTTTTGTGACGTTTGCTTTCATGGCACCATACGAAGTCTTATGTTTAACGAAAGCTGTTTCTTCTGAGCACCTATTACTTTCACGAATGGAATCTTGTCGTTGACGATCATCACTAGCGAATTTGACGGCTACACACCAAATGATGGAATAATTGACCAAGACCATCACAAATGGTAGCATGTTATAAAACACAATAACACTCAAACCCCAAAACCGAGTTGGATTGAATAAGCAATCTTCTTTTACATCCCTGATCCCGTTTAAGAAAGGAACGATATCGACAGCCAACGTCACTATCCATAACACCAGTATAGCCAGAATCATCGTCTTTCGAACACTTTTGCTTTCGTAACGAAATGGAAACTTGATTGCAATCATGCGATCTAAACTGACCAATAGGATACTCATCTGCATGATATGTCCACAGAAAAGGTACGGGAAGCGGTATAAATCACATGCCCATCCTGGATAATTATCCGGTGCAGCTAATTTACGGTACACGTACAATGGTGCTGGTATGAGTCCTTGTAGGGCAGACGCGACCAGAAAGCTCATTGTTGGTAAACTCGAATGTCGTTTCCGTAAGGTTGGGCTGGATGCAATGACGAGAAGAGTCAGGATGTTGAAGGAGGTGAAAAAGAGAGCAATCAAGATGGTGATACTGTACATCAATATGCTGTCCATCTTTCTTTACACTTTATTCAGTCTCTGAAGGAAGAAAAAAATGTCATTAGAAATATCTTGTAAACGAGAGAAAATAAGTACAAGTAGTATAGCAAGTTTCGCTCCAATATTTTCTCAAAGAAAAGCAGTTGACGGTGATATTTGAGCTCCTTTCCCAGATATTCCAAACTGAGTTACTCTCAAAGCAAGTTTTTTTGGGTCGGCAATATAACCTGATATCCAGGTAAATCCGAATACAAGCATATGTAATCGTTCTTACCATTCAAAGCAAAGATAAAACTATGTACAGTATGATTAAACTGTTGAAATAAAATTCCAAAACAAACGAGAGATGAAGTGTTAAACCCCATCCACTCAACCACTCAAACTTTATATCTAACAGCACTATTACAAAAATATCATTTGATAACTGTTTATAATTTTTTTCGAAAATTATCACTCCTCTCTTAAAAATGAAATGCAAAGTCACGTCATTAATAACGACGTAAGGCCAATTGACTGTTACCATGGATAAAAGATCAATGGGACAAATATTTTTCTCCTCCCATTAATTTGTGTTTGTCCTCTAATTATTTCCTCGTTGCGATTGGCATTAAATGTACTGAAAGACTGAATAATAATGCAGCTATACTGTGTATATAATAAGTTCGTATTCCACTCATTTCTCTCTTCTTGAACATCGCATTCCATGAGAGAGATGAAATCTGAAATACAAACTAACTTATTTTATTTGCGAAAATATTTGTCAGTTTAGAAAGACAATAAGAATCTGATGTATATATTTGCTTTTCAAACGTTTCTGAGATTAAAACATAAAACAGCTTGAGAATTTGAGGAATTTATCCTAACCACTAAACTCCTTGTTCTTGAACCGCTGATAACATATGAATTGATCTGATGGATCTCTAACCCAACCAAACAGCACTCAAAACGGCAAAAAACTAGGTCCAAATACACACTGAGAAAGATATCCCTGTCCCGGGGCGGGGGGTCTTTAGGCCGGAGAGATCGAAATTTGGTCAAAATTGGTCAAATTTGTCCTGATACGGGTCGTAAAATTCACAAAATTTTCCTTTTTTTTCTCCCTTTTAGTCCCGGTAAGGGTCCAAGGTCGAAAGTCGGGCGGCAGCGCCCCCATCAGCTCACAACCCTAAAGTCTATTCACGATAAGTGTGCACTCTTTTTTCTTTTACCTATAACTTTTGAAGGGATTCTTCAATCTTTATAGATTTGGTATCGTTGGAAAGATATCAGTGAGTGGAACAATTTGAAATAAAAAAATCTCAAAGCGAAGATGAAAATAAAGCGAGGAAAAAATTGAAGATATTGCAGAAAAGTGCTATAACTTTCATTTTCACTGGAGAGGTCATCAGTGTGAAGAAATTTCACTAAAATATTCATTCAATATAAAGTTATGATACAAAGTTAATAAGTGATTGACCCCAAAAAACAGTAGAAAACAGCAGAAAACAGCGTTTTTAGACGTCAATCAGCTTATAACTTTGTTTGATATCTTTTGACAAAATGATTATTTTTGAGAAATTTTTCACTCTGATGACGTTCGATGATCAAGTATTCACTTCAGTGAAAATGATAGTTATAGCAATTTTCTACAAGATCTTCATTTTTTTCTTCTTCATTTTCATCTACATTTTTAGATTTTTTTAAAATATTTTTTTATTTCAAATTGTTCCACTTACTGATATCTTTCCAATGATACCAAATTTATAAAGATTGAAGAATTCCTTCAAAAGTTATAGGTAAAAGAAAAAAGAGTGCACACTTATCGCGAATAGACTTTTATCCCCTTCTGCGTCCTGAAGTCAAAGAATGCTTTACTCAAAATTTTATGTGCTTCTTACGGACACTAATAAAGAAAGTAATTAAATACACGCTTTTTCTTATTAGAATACACTTTATAAGAATGTCCATGATGAAAATGGCCAAAAAATTAAGAATATGCTAAGAATATCACCATCATGGAATTTAGCAACTGAACCTAAGAATGCCATTTTTGATGCATTTTAACCTGTAGATTACCAATTTCGATCTTAACCTAAGAATACCGTAAGAATATTATTCGATGATTTTCGCCGAAAAGTTAAGAATATCCATGATGAAATGAAAAAACACCATTCTTATAAAAAAAAAGCGTGTAGTAAGTTGTAAAGCAAGTAACATGGGAATATAATCAAAAATTGAAAGCTTTGAAAGCAAAAATTTATGAAGACGCCCGTCACACCTACTGTCTGCAACTGTTGAAATTGACTTTTCAGAATTGATTATCCCAACTACAGGGTAGTAACTTTGCTGGCAAAGGGAAGAAAATTTCCCGGGGAGATAAATTTCTCTAAGTCTTTGTCAAAACCTTGTTCTTTGCAAATTATCAGCTATTTCATGCTTACTTCTGATAGCGCAACGAGATAATAATAAGTAAAAAGTAAGTATATTCATCTGGTGGCTGTCGGCGGAGCCGGGAGTGAGGGAGTCTATCCCCTTTTCTATTTGCGCTAGACCTGGGAGATCGAATGCTGAGGTGGAGCGCCACACCTACTCTCAGCTCCCAATATAACTTACCGCCTAGATCAGATTACCCAATCTAAGCTACTCATCCGCTGAGTTGGCGGTGACCGGGGATCGAACCCACAACCCTTAGATTGTAAGGTGAATGCTCTACCGACTGAGCTACCCGGTCAAGTTGAGCTACCCGGTCACGTGATAATAATAGCATAGTATAAGAAAGCCACGGCTGGAATATGTACCGCATTGTCTTTTCATTTAACTACTGTTCCATCTCTGTCTCCGAGCTTTATAAGAACATCAAGATGCTCAGTTTATTATTGGTAGATAGTTTTTGAAATTTTTCTCTTATTTTCCTTTAAAGAAGTAAGTATTAACGACAAACCCATAAATTTTACTATTAAAGATGCTACATTACTGATTTCTTGATCAACAAATAGTCATCAAATACGACAGAGATAGAACAAGAGAAAGTTCAGATGTTATATCATTCCCCAGCCGTGGCTTTCTTATACTATGATAATAGTAATATTCGAATATTCCCTGGGTCCACCAATAACATAAATAATGCCTGCGGGATACTCAGGGATGAGGTTGACAAAACTTCCCTTTAAGAGCTCTGACCATAGTCGGAAAATTGATTTTAGTATCTGAACATGAAAGTTATGTTTTAGATTCTTTAACACTTTTAACAAAGAATTGCCTTTATAAATTGCTTTTTAATCAAATCGCTTAAGAGTAATTAAGAACTGAATTGCAAAAATGACGTTATGAACGGAAAATTTTTCTAAAAAGATGTTTTTTAAGCAAAATCCAGATGAAAAATTGATGAAAATCCACTATTTTGAAGATTTTGAGACAAAGAAGCATTTGCAAAAATTTTCCGCAAAATTTTTTACTGTTCGGTAAAAGATACACCATCTACTGTGAAAAATTTTTCAAAATGCTTTTTCTTCGCCGAAACTAAGCTCTTCAAAGTTGAAATACTCTTCCTCGCAAAAGTCTTCATTTTCTTCTTCATCAAATCTTTTCAATGCAATTTTTAAATTTTCAGATACAAGAATAGTTTGTCTAACAGAAAATGTATAACATGCCATAGTTTTGTTGGTTACATCACTAAGAAAACACATTTTAAACACGGCAATTATGAAAAATTCACTATGGTCAGAGCCCTTAAGAGTATTATATACGTAGAGTGCTTGGGCAAATTCTGTCATTTTGCCTACTCTGTACCCACTAGAGTGTGTCTCAAGCCCGGGGGAGGGGTACTACCCTTGCCGACCGACGGGGGTGCTCCGCTGAAGTTTGAAAAATGGACCCTACGTGGGACTCGTTTTTTCAAAAATTTTGCCGAAATTTGAGAAAAAAGTGACCCTGAAATGGAACTGAAATTCCAAAATTTTCTACTTTTTCCTCAAATTTTCCAAAAAAGACATTCTACGAGGGACTGATTTTTCTATATTGGTGTTTTTGCGACCCTACCTGGGACTCGTGGAGGTTAAAAAAGGAACCCTGACCAGCTGTAAATCCCCGTAACCCATATTGCCCTAGTACCCCCTCCCGGGGTCTCAAGCAACAAGCAACGTAGGGAACGTAGCTTAGAACCACAGCGCAGTAGGAGCAATATAGAATTCGAGAATTTCTATCTCCATTAACGACGCTAATAAAAATAGCGTAGGGGTGCAAAATTTGAGAAGGGGAGCTGGTTTTAATGCGCCGGGGGGGGGGGGCACTTAGGCACAAATGGAGGAGGGTACGAGAATATACTACCCTCGAGGGTACCTCTTTTGGACCTTTCAAAGTCCCTTTATTTTAGGGTAGTAAAAAATCACTTTTGGTGTTTGTGTTTTTCTGCTTCGCTTTTTAAAGCCCTTTAAACTTTATGTCTATTGGTTTGTTGGTTATTTTTTGCATAAAATTCTCATTTCTTGACAGATGTCTTATTGGTTTGATTTATATATTTAGAAAAATGGAAAAAAATGGAAAAAAACGTATAATTATAAAAATATTAGTGCCTTTTTATGTTTCATCTTTATTTTATTTAGTATTTTCAACACTTTCTCTCCTTGAGGTCAGATCTCTGTCAATCTTCACCATATATATCTTATTTCATTTCAGTCCCCTTTTTAGGCTCTAAAGATATAAGTACATAGGGTCCCAAATTTACTAATTTGCAACATTCTAAATTTATACTGTGAGTAGCACAGCTCGAATAAATTAACATTATCTCTAAATTTTAGGAGAAGTCAACCGTGTCATTAAAATTTGCTTTCACTCACATACAAATTTTGCGCCGGGGAGGGCGGTACTGACTTTTTGACACAACAGACGGGAGACGTGACCAAATTTTGCCTAAATGCCCTGCTCCCCGGGTTTGTGCCCCTCTTGTCTGTCTAGCAATAAGATTTTGATAGAAATTCTCACCCCCACGGGAAAATACACCGTTTAGGAGTGTCAACTGCGCACGCGTCCAAACAATTTTCCATTGTTTTGATTTTAGCGACCGCGGGAAACTTCACTCTCCCCCGTAAAAAAACGGTAGGTAAAAATCCGGTTCTCATAAGGAAACCCAGCAGAGAAACGGTAGGTAAAGAACTCCTTCCTCCTTCTAATCATATCATAACTTCTTTTCCTCTCGATGAATTTTTGTGAAATTTTCAGGAGAGATCCATAGAATTATCATTGATATTATGTTCAAATATCTAAATCATTCTCTTTCAAAGAAAAGAAAAGAATTGACAATGTTTACATTCCTCTAACCTTCCACAGTACTAAAGTTCGCATTTTTGCCTACCACCTCTGCGGTGGAGCACAGTGGAAATAGCGAGACTGCTAAACCTAAACGGTGTATTGTCATTGCGTAAATATGAGACCGGTATAAAATAATGGCGAGGACACAATTTTAGTGCCAAGTACATGGGTCATTAATTTGTACAGATCATTTGTTTTTGCGGGCTCGATTATTCAAAGATATGTTATCCGATNTATATACTTGGGAAATTCCTAACTGCAATTGCGCACATCTAGTTTCTTCTTTTCAATCTTATCACACAAAACGTTCATAAAACGCAAATATAGTTAGTATTATATTTCTTATATTTCTTTGGTTTAACTTTTTATTTTGATAAAACAGACACCCAGAGCATGCTCAGAACTGCTTGTTTGGTGTATATTCTTTTATATATTCATGGTTCTTGCAGAAAATGTTTTTGAGAAAGCCATAGATAAAAGAGCAAATAAATAGTTTTGAAGAAAAGTTTGAAGAAAAAATAAGACAATTTATAATAATAAATACTTTACACACTTCAGTTTTATTTCGTGAATATTTAAAACATAGTAAAACAGTTCGATAACTTATTCTTATATATAACCATTTTTTTATGGAATTTCTTTGTAGCGAATTAATTGGCTGACAATCAAGCAAAAACTTTTCATGTTGAGTATGTTTACATTATAAAACCAGAAATGGATAATATTTTGAAAACAGTGATCAAGTTAAAAAATAAAGGAGATTATTTATATAATACATACAAGGGAATACAATATTCTTAAGATGGAAAAATAAAAGATTGCCAAAAAGTGGAGTACATCATGAGTACTGATATAATGTGTTTTATGTGCAAATAGACTCAAGAAATTCTAGCTCTCAAATTAGATGAATAATCCCATAAAAAAGTACTTTTTACATTCAAAGTAAAAAGTTTGATGTTTTTAAGCATTATTAAAGGTACTAACAGTAATCATCAACAATCTGTAGGAAAGCACTTTTTCAACTTTCACAATTGTATAGAGTGTTGTTTATAATTCTTTTGGTAGATTGTTGTTATATATCATTTCATAAATTCTGCATTCAATCGTACTCTTTTATGCTTACTTGTAGGGGGTGGAAGATGCAGGGGCAGTACTCTCAGAGAAAATTCATAAAATGGGGGGTCATTATTAACTGATTTTGGGGTGATTTTCCCAAAAAACTCAAGGAAAATGAAGGTTTGGCACTTTATCAGGAAAATTTGATAAATTAGAGGTCATTACAAAATGCTAATTGGGTGATTTTTTCCAAAAAATTGCAAAATGTCCACCTACAATTAAGCACAGGAGGGTAATTTTTTCAGAGGTCACCAATGTCTCTTTTTGTATAAAAGTACACCATATTTTCATATGATCACGTAAAAGTAATCTTAGTTTTGTTTTGCAAGTATAAAGTGGTATGAACTCTCTCTTCTTATGACATGGCGAAACCAAAAATATTTCCTCGCATCACATTATCTTGAAGCATGCATGAAGGTTCACCTTTCCAGAAATTTCATTCTTCAACCAAATTCAATCAAATTGCTAAAATGTTGTTCCCTAACCTTTCTTCCAGTCTCTGTTATAAAACAAATTTTGTTTTGTTTTTCTATAATAGTTTTCAAAAATAAAGCTAGCTAGCTTTTTTTCCATGTGAAATTCATCAATGTCCAATGATGGGAGAAGAATCTCTCGAAACGTAGCAATGTGAAATTCATCAATGTCCAATGATGGGAGAAGAATCTCTCAAAACGTAGCCAATCGCAAATCTCTTGATCAATATGTAGCTAGATAAATTTTTCCCCGTGATATTCCCGATGCCCGATGATGGGAGAAGAGCCAAACGTAAATTTGTGATTATATTCAAGACACAACGATAAACTTCCACCAAATATTCACAAATAAGTCCTTTCCCATAAATAAATTCCAAACTTCATTTATCAAGCAAAATTGATTTAAGTTTTGTTTTTGTTGGTATGAATGCTTTTCTTCGAAAGATAAACCAAAACAAAAATGTTTCCTCAGAATGAAAGTCTTTTTTTTTGTCACTCTTCACCACATCAAACAAAAGCAGATGAAAATTCCATCACACAGAGTCTTCGTCAAAATCATTATACATTGATTGATATTGTTGTGTGATTCTCAAATTTACTGATAAAATTGAACCAAAAATGTCCTCAAAAAGATAAGTAATTGCCTGATTATTACCACTTTTCAGGACTTCAATTCCTTTCTTTAAAACACTGCATTGAACGCTTGCAAAGAAGTGAGGTCGTTTGCCGTACGAATGGCTACCCTTCAAATAATTTCAATATTTTGCCGGCGACGACATGCGACTGAAAGTTATTTTTGTAAGAGAATCTTTTACGCTCAAAACGGTCGGTCTCGTATTTTCGAGAAATTTCCTTGAACCACCTCAAATTTGCCATTTCACTGGATGCATTTTCTGAACCAGGTTCAAAATCAAAGATTTTCCTAGCACAGAACACAGCTAGATATTAATCCCGCAAAAAAAAGTCATAACAAAGATTTTTTACAGTGCGGGAAAGCTAGCTCACATAACCTAAAGATTTTTTAGCGCGGAAAAAGCTAAGTATGTCGCGCACACCACGGAAACGCACGCCATACAACCCCTGGTAAAACAAGCCGTATATATATAAAAGTTGCGAAGCGATCCAGAGCCTCCTCGATTCGCAAGTTGCAAGCAAGAAATTTAAGACATACAAACACTGTATATTCAATGGCATTTGTGAAGTTTTACTTAATACATTTGCTGCAGTCTTTCCCAATATCCTTTCATTCGCAAAAAATTTATAGTCCCTCTCTATAACAGTGACATCTGTAGATTCTCTCATTGATGAAAAATGAAGACAACAATATAAGAAAAGTAAGATGAAAACACTACAGTAACACATTCAGGGCATTTTGAATTTAAAAAAATAAAAAACAAACTGTACCCTTATAATCATAAAGGTTGGTGAGTCCAGTCAAAACACAGATTTGATCTGTAGCGTCACGCTTCACCTTCACAAAAAATTTCATAATTAAAAAAAAAGTCATTTTGCATTATCATAATATACTAATAATGTTAAAAAAAGGAAAAAACTTTCAAAACAGGACAAAGCAATTTCATATTCATAATTTCCAACATATTGCAAGGAGGGAAACCCCCCCCTCGCTTATTAAATTTTGAGATTTCTTCCAACCCCCCTGCACCCTGCTTATTCCAAACCCCCCGACTAAACGAGAGTATTAGACAAACGTGGAAGAAAATTTCCAAATTGACAGCTTTCCACATTTAAAACACAATTATCTATACCAAGTTCAAAACAGAATTTATTTCCACATTTGAAAGGTATGCAAACAAAAAGGAGAAAAGAGACTATTTTAATCTAACGTTTCCAGTCCATCTAAAAAGAACGACACTCAAATATCTATTAAAAAGCACCAAAAAAAGAACAACAAACCCTAACTAATCAAAGAACAACATATTTTGCCATCCACAACCCCGACCGAAAGTGACTGTACCACGATTCATTCATCATTTTTTGTAACAGGAATTAACTACATATGGTTTAAAAGAACGCAAAATTATGCATGCGAGTAAGTCTCTATTTGGGTGAGCTGGAAAGATTAGATGAACTAACTCATAAGCAACAAAGGTTTTTCATGTCAAAGAAGGTTCAAAAGTTCACGGCAAAAGTTAAACAAAACTTTTCCACATTCAAAAAATGCACAAAGAACATTTCAAAGTAAGTTCTGCAGAAGCTGGGTTCTGGGTTCACCTCAATTCAGCCAGTTTACCAGATGAGTTCATCTCGGTTCCATCCCCCGGTTCACCTTTTTCTAATTTACTTGCCAGTTAAGTCAATGTTGTAGAAGAAGAACTCAGTGAAATCCAATTATCAATCAGTCCATTTTGCTCCAAGGTTGAGTTAAAACTAACCTAAGTCAGTGAAAGTTATAAAATTGTCCTGTTTTCGCAATCAAGAAATTGAATCTATCAACCATCAAAATGGAAACAGATTTAGATTCTCTAGTAATGCATTTTCAAAATGAGTTTCAATATTGAGGTTGGGAACTAGTTTTCTTGGAGTGTTTGATGCCTGATCATAGCAAAATATTTTTAATTGAGACAATCAAATATTCAGATATGTTGACAATTGTTTTACTTTTCGTAGCTATTGTGCGAGATGGACAATTTGCAGAATCATACAAGTCTTGAAGCAACTGTCCATGTGGGTCATTAACTAATCTTGAAACTTCATTCTTTATTGAATGATGGTTAAAACGATTAGAGAACTCAATATGACAGATAGTTTCATACAGTTTCATATGTAGTTTTCTCTGAAGCATTATAACATGTTTGACATAATATACACTCTAAGCTAGATATGGTAAAAACAGATTCTTTTGTCTGGTGCAGAACTTTAAGATTTAAATCATAAATTTGGTACAGCAAATATATTAGACATTTTTGAGCATCAAACTGTTGAAAGTGACTGTGATCATAATCCGGCCCAAGACAAAAAGAAGGAATCAAATGGTATGTTTCAATCGGTGCATTTGACATAGCGATAAACAATTCCCTAATCATTAACTTTCCTGAGTTACCACAGTTAATGTCAAAATTATAAACAAAGTCACGAAAACTTTTGACAGAATATAATGCTTGAATAACAGAATTAAAAAAGCAGACATATTGACCCAAATTTTTTAGCCCAGTTAGTGGAAAAAGTCTTGATTGTCCTGATATTTTGACGAACACGATGAGAGAAATATAGAAATAGTGGATATTTAGGACTGTTCTGTTTTAGTCGGACATCAAATTTTTTATCTAAAAAGTGTCGGTGTTGATATTTCTTAATCAGATCAGATAGTTACAGACAGACAGACAGGATGCTGGGAAATTTAACTCTTGTGTCAAGAAAAATTTCCCCAAGTGAAAAGAAAACTATGACTGTAAAAGGTGGAGTGCAATTTCCTTCCCACTGCTAAAAGTGAGGAAAAAGTCTTCCTTGTTGGTGCACAAAGTTGTGTTTTATTGAATCCAAAATGTTATGGTGGATGAAACTGATTATATGATTTTTCCAAATGATAATCGCCACAGCAGAGCAATAAATTCACTAAACTTCCACTAAGCTTCCAGGTCGATAAAATTCTTTCAGTAAATATTCTTCGATTAAAAAATTCACAAAATGGTTTCGATAAATAAAAATAAAAAGATCGAAACCATAACAACGAAAAAATCAACCAATCAGTTGTCTGATAGTACGAGAATATCAACCAATCAGCTGTCTCATAGGTGAAGGAAGAGATACAAAATATACGGAAACGACGAAATGTCTCTTTTGGAAAAAAGCCCTAACTCGGACATTTTCGGTGCCGTAAAGATCAACTTTATTAACGAAACCATCTACCAAACCGAGATTGATACCTATATTTGGACGCGAAACAGAACCTTGAACGAAATACTTATCTACATTTAACAGACGGGAACTAAATTTTCATTTTCCTTCTGCGCTTCCCTGGTATATAGAGTTTAAAGGTACGCACACACTATAGCAAAACTGCTTCGCTCATGTATATTCGCTTCGCAATAATGTCGAGATATGACCAAAAAGAAAAATCAGCTCCGATCAGAAAACTAGATTTCACTTGAAGAAAGGGTCTTTGTTTTTTTTATGTACTAAAAGGGTTGGGGTGGTTCAGCTGAACCATTTGAACCCCCTCAGATCCGCCGCTGAATAGACTAATCCACGAGTAAATGTGAAGATAAGCAAGTCAAAAAAAGATGGCCGACAAGGTCAGGAGGCTGACATTCAGCACCCCTGGTTTCTTCAAAAATTTGGTCAGTAAAACGACACAGAATGGGCAAAACCACGATGAATCGAGTCGTAGAACGCTGAGTGACCCTGGTGCAGACTATATTCCTTCATATAATCAATCTATTCAGCAGGATCTTGACAATTTAGTGTCTGAAGATTCAGGGAATTTAAGCAGTCCGGAAGTTGAACAACAGAGTGGTCTGATAGCAAATTCTTCATTTCTACGTTTAAATAGAGCTCATTGGAAAGATAAATCAAAATTCAATCATTGTCATAGATGTGCGAAGCCATTTGGCTTTGCAGAGAGGAAGTACAACTGCAGAAGGTATGGAAATTTTGAAATTCTTTACTTTATACCGATACCGTGGCCTAAATCCGATGGGGTCTTTCAAAAATACAAACTAAAATAACAGCGAACCTTTCCCTGTGATGCAATGAAGATATTAAAGTGTCAATTAAACTGAGAGATTTGATACACTGAACTAATTGAACCAAAACATTAATTGCTTCCTACGACCCTGTCTGCCGATTCCCCGGTGCCCGGACAATCCAGGGATTTTAACATTTATTTTGAAACTTAGTGCCCCGGACGCCTCAGACTTGGTGCATTGTTTGCGCTACGCACGTCAAGATAGTGAAATATGCCTTATTGGCACTGTGATGTGCCGTACTGGCCGGGTGGCGTGCCGTACTGGCCGGGTGGCGTGTATTCCTGATTTTGCGGTACATTTAGATGGTCACGTGACGTGCCTCACAAGTGTTTCAACCGGTATTCCAACGAAGCCATATTTTGGTTTTCGTTTCACGTCACTCGCGCGGCAAGTTACACACTTGTTATTTGTCAATCCCATCGGGTGATAGGCGGTCAGGCGGCGGGCGTTCTATAACTCTCCAATTGACGTCCGGTAATTTTGAATGAAAACGAAAGAGTTAAAAAGGTTGCGCTATCAGTGAAAGTTATTGTGACATGTTATGACAGAAAGTATGATTGATAAACTTGGTGGAGTTATCAAAATAAATTTGTTGTCAAAGAAATTTAACAGTAAGTGAAAATACAGGCCAGATATCAACACATTTTATTTTCATACTATATATATAAAACAGGGATAAAAATATCAAGAAATCAATCAATCTTTCAAATTCAAATTCAGTATGTGAATAGAGCAGTAAAAATTGAAATGAAAATAGAGGGATAATGATAATTGAATACTATCCACTGATAGATCTGCGGCATTATCATAAAGCTATGCCTCCACTGATACAAGTTACCCGATCTAATTGCGACTAAAGAACAATTTTAAATAAAAGTTGTATTTTGATAAGCCTTTCTAACAGGCAGACAGGCTTTATTCCCTGTATATACTACGGAAACAAAAATCAGAGATCGGCTAGTGCATACTGATGTTGTTTGTTGTTTTTACTGAATATCACTCGTTGCCGGACAACATCTGTTTCGGAAAACTTGCACAACCATCAAATGTATTATCAAGCTTTTTTTCGATGGGACTAGATGGTTGGCATCTGAAATATCTGAAATATTAGCGAGTAATTTAAGTGCTGATTTACCGTCGTCCTCAGTCAGTCAGGATCTAGTCAAATTAGAACCTTACCGTCTCAGGCGCAGAAAAACACACATACATAAACTCGGTATTAGCGGTCATGGATAAGAATTTTCCATGTATTTTCCTTAAAAGCTGATCGAATAGCTAAGGGTTGATTGGTGTTAGAAAATTAGAGACATATTTTCCCTGCATAATACAGACCTTTTCCATATCACAATGTCATATTTAGTAATTAAAAATTCCATCATCAAAACAACATAATGATGCATGAGTCAGCTGAAGTTTATTCTACACAAGATCGGGATTAGGTACAACAGCTGCGTGCATATTTCTTAGCTCTCAAACATTTGGTGTCAGGATGTAAACAAACACTCTTGTGTCCGCATTTCCTTGGGAAAGTACCTTATTGGAACTAATTTTCGTGGGAACGAATTTTCGCGGTCGAAAAAAATTATCCGAAAAATTGCATTTTGCAGGTTTTAATTTTCCCGGTTTTTTCATTCTGGAATTTTCGTAGGTTTTCAAGACTCGAAATAACGATTTCAAGTGGGTCAGACAAAATTTCCGATCAGGGTTGCTTTAGCTTGAAAAATATCATTATTCGATCGGACATGAAGTTATTTGGGTCGGACAATGTTATTTCGTTATTTCGAGCCCTGGTATTAATTTTCGCGGTTCTGCCCTTTTTTGGACAAATTTATTTCGTTTTCCTAGGGATTTTTCAAATTTTTCGATAAAATTGGAAAAAATTGTATTTTGCGGGAATTGATTTTCGCGGTTTTTAACTCTCAAAATTTTTGGTGGACTCAAATTTTCGCAATTTTTACGAAAAACGCTAAAATTTATTCCCGCAAAAATAAGTTCCAATAAGGTGGGTTTTTGAACCTGTTAAAAAGTTCTTAGTTTTTTAAAGCTTTAGTTCTGTTAAACAGAATCATCCCAAATTTTAGTATAGTCATCTGGGGTAATTACGGGACGATTTTGACTTATTTGGGCATCACTCTGAAAGTATTAATCCTAGAGATCCGATCTTTTGATATTTTATTTGTCAAAGTATGACCTTTACACAAGATGTATTACTTTTCCTTGAAATTTAGTAGATGTTCCTAAAATTTATTTTAAAGGTGTCCTGTAATTACCCCGCATTTTGGGGTAATTACGGGACACCCTCGGGGTAAATATGGGACAGGTATAAAATGTTATTGAAAAATCCAGATATCTTTCCAAAAGGTCATGATATTTGAGGTTTTGCATTCACTTGATGACTTCAAATCCAAGTGCTATCATTTAAAGGACTTGCAACAAAATTAGTGACAGTGTCCCGTTTTTACCCCAGCTTTTTTCCCATTTTGGGGTAATAACGGGACACTTTAAACAGTAATATTTGTATAGAGCAATCTAGACCAACTGAAGTAAATTTAGATGCAAACCTTTGAAGGTTTTGAAAGACTTAGAGTGTAGTTATGATTCCATTAAACTAGGAAATCAAGTTTGTACTTTTCTTATAAAAAA
The DNA here is from genome assembly GCF_902728285.1 of Clytia hemisphaerica. Taxonomy (NCBI): domain Eukaryota; kingdom Metazoa; phylum Cnidaria; class Hydrozoa; order Leptothecata; family Clytiidae; genus Clytia; species Clytia hemisphaerica. The sequence goes on along the minus strand of NW_027103629.1, from coordinate 34,997 downwards.
TAAACACTTGAAACTCAAACTTTAGTGTCCCATAATTACCCCAAAATTAAGATTTGACTATGGGGTAAATATGGGACACACTTTTTAGAGATAAGGTGCTTTGTTTGACAATGAGACTATTATAATCTCAAACCATAGTATCTTGATGCCAGAATTCAGTCAAAATATAGTCAAAGTGATTGCAGCTCTTCCTGACACTAAAGCTTGAAAAGTTCCTTCTAAAACTACGAAAATTGATTTTTATGGTGACATATGAAACTTTTGTTGAAACATCAAAAGTATATGTTAGAATATAAAATCTAACTAGACATTTTTCTAGCAGCTAGAATGACTATCTCCAAAATCCTCCCCATCTGAATCCAAATTTATAACAATAACACCATCTTTAGGGGTGTCCTGTATTTACCCCTTAATGTTAACTGTCCCGTAATTACCCCAGATGACTATATGTGCTGTTCTTGGTATTATCCCAGCCTGAATTTTTGCCAAAGAAAATTGGCAAAATTTCATCCTCCCAATTATCTTTTGCCAAATATTGTGATCTTTCACTTTGACAGTTTTGGCATCTAGTAACACGAACACCGGAATGAGGATCTTCAGCAGAATCAAAACTATAATTAGTGCACTCACTCACAAACATGAATTGGCCAGATGGAATAAACTTTTCGTGGGCTCTACAAAATACAAGCTTTTTCGTTTCAAATTTGTCCCTATTTGTCCCAAATTTGCCCGCGCCAACCCTGACGATGATCATAGTCAAAAATAGTGTGACATTTCTTTTTTCGAAAAAAAATCACATTTAAAAAAAAATTCAATAATTACCTCATCAGTGTAAAGTAAACATTGAAATTCAGATATGTTGTTTCCATGAGGTTACTATTTTGTGTTCTGTTTTTAAATTTTTGAAAAATGTTGGAAAATTGAGGTTACTAGCAATTCTACACACCTTCCTTTTATTCATCATAATTTTCATATAGATAGTCGTGGAAACTGAGAATTTTGTAACACAACTCTCAAAGCATCAATCAACAACATATCAAAAAAAGTGGGCAATATATTCAGCAGAATGTTGGATATTTGAGGTTACTTTTCAAACAAATTTTCCAATCATTCATTCATAAAACCAACTTTATCTGTGAAAAATGAATCAAATTTGCTAGCTTTTGGAATAAATATAATCCGAAAATGTGTAAGACATTATTATTCAATAGTTAGAATCATTATTTTGTTGGGATTTTGAGGTTACCTTGTGAAAAATCAAATAAACCATTGCATTATCATCATAAACCTGTTAAAATTTTGTTATGATTGCATATGGGAACAATATAATATCTTTCCTATCAATTATCTTAACTATCAATCAAAATATAACATATTATACAATTAAAACGTTGCTAAATTGAGGTTACTTTAAAACACTAAAACTGGAACATATCATATGGTATAATATTTAGTGAACCGGAAAGTAAAAAATGAAAATGAACTAAAAAAGCTTGGAGAAACATTTACTGAAAGCATTTGCTGCAAAATGATAATCACCACGCCACACAAGTTCTTGGTTGAGCTGAGCTATCGCAAATCGAGTATTCAAAAAATGTTGTCATATTGAGGTTACCAAGAGAAAATCAACAGAAACTTTTCCACAATATCATAATTCGGTCAAAGTCATGCATTGCAAGAATGCAAGAAGTGCATTCTAACAGTAGTAGTACTTTTCCTAACTATCAATCATAATATAACATTACAATTGAAACAAAATGTTGCTAAATTGAGGTTACTCTAAAATACTGAAACTGGAACATATCATATAGTATAATATTTAATGAGTTGGAAACTAAAAAATGAAAATAAATTAGAGAAAACCTTGGGAAAGTATTTACTGAAAGGATTTGCTCGTAATCATAATCAGCTTATAAAGGACATCACTATAGAGTTATTGGTTTAGCCTATCTATCAAGTATTCCAAAAAATGTTGTCATCTTGAGGTTACTATCATAAGCCTGTCAAAGTCTTTCTAGAATTGTATATATATATTAACAGTTATATAGGAAAACATCTAACATTATAGAAGATGAACAACAATCTAAAAGGTTTGAATACTTTCTGAGTATGCTATAACGTCAAGATAGTCTCGATTCCATAAGTGAAAACTGTTCTTTTTTATCTCAAAACAAACGAACGGATAAACGATGTTAGCTCTGTAGAAATATACCACTTTATTCATCAATTTATATTTTTGTTTTTTGTCGTTAGCATCTTCCCTTTCCAAATACCTCCCTTTTATGTATTTTTCTCCTTTCAAAACCTTGTGCTGGTAACCATCTTCAATATTATCATCATCTGCCACCAGCTCCTCACTCTCAATTTTTATGAACCATACACTGTCAGTTGAGCTTTCGCTTGCTGCTACAGCACAAACAGAATCAGGAATGACCAATTCCTCACTGATAACATGATCGTCGTGGGAAGCCTCTGATCTCAATGTTGTTGTTTTTAAAATCCCAATATCAAGTTGAAAGTCTTCAAACAAGTTGCATGATCCATAGTCTTCCTTGCATACGTCACAAATACACAGACGACTCGCAGCACGAACTGAAAAATCAGGTTTGAATACGATCACTCCAAACTTTGATGAACCATCAACAGTTGGAAAGACTTTAAGCTTAGCATTCGAACGTTCTATTTCGACTTGCTTGGTTGTAATTTCTTTGATGTCGTAATTAAGATGATCACTACTCAACAAATGCTCTGAAAGATATGTAACAATATCATTAGCATCTCCAAAGAAGTTTCCTTCAGCTACTGCTCTTCTGATCGTTGTTTTTGCGAGGCCACCAACGTGGTCGACCTCCCCTTTGCCATGTTCAGCAATTCCATAGACCCTGATCACGTTGGTGTTGAGACTTTTTGCAAGAGTCTGCATACTATGAAAGTGGGCTGAAGATTTGTACTGAGAAGAGCAATTATCGCTTTCTATTATTATTTGATCAGTTTTTTGGACTTCCACATTTTTTAACATTTCCATTATCGAAACTTGCACGAAATGCTGGTCGTGTTTTAAGTCATCGGATACATACGCATGATATGATTTTTCACCTCTGATTTTGGAAATGCCTGAATGGACAGTTACCTGCTGATGTGACCAATGAAGCGATTGGGGCTCGTATTTGACTGGGATAGAAAGATTTTCAGAGAAATCTACATCCAGTAGGATTGTGTCAAAGCGTTCTTTGAACATTGAGAGTGTTTTCCTGTAATGTTTGAGTTGATTACGATGGTGGATAATAGAGGCAAGTTGCTTCTCGATAAATTGTGTGATGAACTCAAGGCTCGCTGGTGTGGAGACTGCTTTAAGCCGAGTTACCTGCTTCCCTTTTCGGGTTACCATCTCAAGCAGCTCAAAATGCTGCATAGGGACTGATGTTTTCTTGTCATCACGCTCAAGGATTTTCGTCTTTAAAGTCTTCCAATCTTTTTTGATGTCATTGCAAAGTGTAACTTTATCTGGTGTACATTTCCATGAAATGTATGTCGACTCTTCCTCTTTACCACACTTCTTGGTTAGACAGGTGAAGAAACTGGAATAGTCTTTAACATCGCCAAGATCTATTTTTTGTTTATTACAATTATCGATTAAAGCTTTGATGGACCATCGAGCATGAAGATGCTTCTTACAGCAACACATTTCAAGATCTTTGGGTGTTGCTGGTCTGATATAAAATGGTTTCAATGATATAAATGCACCATATGAGATCTTAAGGCCACTGATGTTAAGAAATTTATGATACAACACTTTATAGGTTTCATTCAAAATACTCCAGTTTGATTGATAAAAATCCACCTTCCTCTGGACAATCATTGTGGTTGTAGGTATAAATTCAAGATTTGCTTGTACTTTTGGTTTATCTTTTGCTCTTAGCTTTGCAGGTCTCGATGTTAGTGTCGAAGCGGTGCCTTTCTCATGCCAAAAGTCCCAAACTGCTTTCCGAACTTCAAAAGGTAACAGCTTACGTCCGCTTTTTGTTGGCTTTCTGGTGAAGTTGAATTGATCTAAGATGCCCAGCTTTTTCAAAGAGAGGGTAATAACATCAACTTGGTCATCAGTATCCAACTCAAGCTCAGAAATGAATGTTGCCAGATCTTCAGATAGCCTGCTCTTTCTTTTTCTTGTATTATGCGTCATTGAATGATTGGCAATATCATTAACGTTATTCTTCTCTGGAGTTTTGTCAGCACTTCTAGGCAAAGGCGCAGCTGCAGGTGTTGAAGTTTGCTGCTATAAAAGAAAGATTTGTGATATAAAACAGGACCTAACCTAAATAAAAATGAAACTGAAAGATGAGCAAAGAACTATCGATTATCATATAACTTGGTTTCTGTTAAAATCTGAAATTCTGATAGTTCTAAACTCTTACTTTTCTAAACCGTATAGCAGTACTGTTCAATCTTTCTGGAGTCTCCATATTTGTTGATGTTTCTCTGCTAGGCTGAGACTCTTCCAAATGCTGCTGTTCGTCTAAGCTAAAATCAATATAAAAATGAATAAGAATTTATAAGAAGTATTTCATAATAGTATAAATAATTTCTAAGTTGATTCTGGACTGCTTCAATTTGCTTTAATGTAATTGACAAACGCTTACCTTTGAAAATCCATTAGCACACTCATTTCCAAATCACTAACAAAGTTTTCTTCAAGTTCAATTTCTTCAACAACTGGTCGACTGAAAAAAAATCAAATATTGCCTTAAATCTTGTATGCTAGAGCTGGCTAAGAACAAAACACAAAATAATCCTTTATCCAAATAAAAACTGGTACTACAGTAATACTACTTTAGATACCCCAGTAGGTCCACGCATATCCCCACTCACTTAAAAATTCTCACAAAGTCACTGAGACAGAAGTGTCTCAATAAAAGCTGTACCTTGTAATTGGAACCATGGAAGGGTACTCATTATCCAATTCTTCACTTGTAATTGCTTTCTCCCTCAAACACAACACACTGTGCGATTCAAAATCATCCTTAATCCAAGAACCACAATTGTTACATTTAACTGTTTTTTTGTTTACATGAGTTTTTAAATGTCTTTTCATTTGCCATGGTTCTTTGAAACGTTTGAGACAGATTGTACACTGTCTATCAGATTTGTTTGTCTTGCATGTTTTATGATGCCTGGCTAGGTTTTCTTTTCTGTCAAAACTTTTAGAGCACTTGTCACAATTAAACTTTTGAGTATTTTCTTCCAAATGTTTCTTTTTGTGCCTTGCAACACTTTTAACATGGTTCATGATTTTACCACATTTCTCACACTTCCAAGAAAAAGGTGCCATTATAACTATTCATTAACTCTTATTTCATTAATTCTTCACTAAAAAGAAAAAAAACATTAGTTATAATTAACCTGTCTTCATCACTAAAAAGAAAAAGAACATATTGCTTCAATTTGGTTTGACTGATAACAAAAAGTCTGCTTTCACTCTGATCAAATGTATTGTTGCTATATCTACACAAAACAAAAATGGACAATGCAAGGTTATCTTTTGCAATGGAATAGCTTCTAAACATAAACAAATAAGAAGCAAAATGCTAAACATTCCTGTTTGGTCTTATATTATTGTTACTATTATCTATCTACACAGTCAGCATTTTCATTTGGAAGTGCGTTAACCTCATAAAACCTACATTTTTCAAATTCTCAGACTATTTCTAATGGAAAAGAGAGATCTTCACCAATAACTAGCAAATAATAATGAGAGTAATCTAAAATACTATTATTTTATGTTTTAAAAAATAAACATATTTTTAATAGCAAAATGGAGTTAATTTTGCTACAACATAAAACATAAATAGCGTCAAAGTAACCTCAAAAAGTCAACATAATTTACTTCTTTCTTAATTTGTTCATGTTAAGAAAGATATGAACAGGTCACATTGCTTGATTTCCAGTTGAAATGATATAAAATAATATCTCACCTGTCTTTACAAGTCATCTTATTTTGGTAACCTCATTTTCTCAACATTCCTAGGAAGGTAACCTCATTGAACAAACAAAAAATGAAAATTTGGCCTTTTAGCTACATAGATATCAAATTATATTACAATCTGACCTGTAATAGTAAAGATATCAAGTTTAGAAAAGGTAACCTCGATTTTGGAACCTCAAAAATCCAACATTGATTTTTTGCCTATAGCCTTAGTTTGGAGCAACCTCAAAATTCCGTGTTTTCTTTAAAAAATTGTTTGGCCTTAGCGGGTGGCTCCTAAATCAATCACCTAAGGGTAACCTCAAAAACCCAACCTGCACAGCCACAAAATGGATACAGCTTGAAATGTCACTTTTACCCTTTTCATTTTTGACTACGATCCGATATACTCAGATTTGAATGTGAGCAATCTTAATAAACAAAATACTTATTTAGAGAATGTCTTTATTATAATTTGTTTGCGACTTTTTTTAGATGCGGGGAGGTATTTTGTGAGAAATGTTGTCAATACCGCAAACGGTTGAATGCAGATTGTCAACCTGATCCTCAAGGAAACATCCATAGGGTAGGTAGTTTGTAAAAATCGAAAACAAAGCAGTGAAGTTACACCAACTAAACTTACCAACATATCTCATCAATTTATCTTTATATCCTTTTATATTTAATCCAAAAACTACATTATTTATGATCAATGCCGTATTTCTTTGCGTCTCTCACAAATACGTATCCTTAAGAGCAGCGTTTGTTATAATTAGATATACGTTTTATAACCACAATTCGACCTTAAGATAGGTGTTCTATCATTTCCAACTGGAATGGAGGTTGAAACTTTAGGAATATATAGTTTTTTTAAAGTATATTTTAAGGAGTATGAAAAGCCGTTTAATTTGTCGTATGTACTGTCATAAACAGTGGGGTTTGTTGATTTATCGTTGTTTTCCAACTGTGTTTAAGTTTATAACCATCTTGAACTTGAGTGTTTTCAGTAGATCCATTCCCAACATCTTAATCGTGAGCATTCTGAAACATTTCAGGTATGTTACAATTGCTCTGACCTACACACACAAGCACTTGGAGAATGTAAAAGCCTTACTGAAGAATTCATTGAATGTCGTAAAAACAAGCGCATCATTGTTTGTGAAGAGTTGGATCGACTGGTGACTGGGTTTGCTGATAACGTTCGTCCTGACCAAAAGTTGAAAAACTTCGCGGATTCTCTACTGGGCATCAAAGTACCAGAATGGCAGAAAACTCAAAAGTGGCTGGTATGTTGTCTTTTCTTTCGAATGTTAGTTTTAAAGGAAAAAACATGTGATAAAATCTTGTGTGATGCGAAGGGAATTTTCTTATGAATTGCATGCAATTCTTTTCATTCAGGAAAGTCAAGAAGTTGAATGGTGCACGAAATGTCAATCTAAATTCACCATCTTTAATGTCAAACATCATTGCCGGTATGTTTACTCAGCCAAATTTTGCAATTATCATTATCAGCCTCTTAATATACGAAACTGTTTGTTGGTCTCGCAAAAACAATGCAAAATTACTTGTTACATAAAAAATGAGACATGCTTTTTAATATCTCATACTGTGATACAAAATTTCTAATGTCAAAACGTTCTACTAAATCAATTGTGGTTTTAGAAAGAAGGCATTCTATAAACCGTATTTCTCCATATTTTGGTATTGATGGTTCACTTTAACAACAGCAATCTTTTTGCTAGCCTTGTACTTGACTCTTCTTCGCAGAAAAGACACGTAAAAATCGCCTCAAGAGTTCACGTGCTATGATTTTGCAGGTGTAGCCCATCATTTTCCATAGCAATATCGACCTGACTTTTTATAGTGCAAATCTAGCTTTGAAGGAGCGTTCCATTATCTTGTATTTAAAGTTATATCATTATTACTAATCAACAGACTCGTTTTTTTTCAGTGTATGCGGGTCAGTATTTTGTCGTTTCTGTTGCAAGAACGACCTGTTGTTGTATTATGACGAGCATGGACGAAGTACAGCTCGTTTGATCAACGTTGTTGGCTGTCCTGATAAAGAACCCACCACGTGCTCCTATCTCCCTGTCTGTATACTCTGTCATGCTGATCTAGAAGAGTACCAGGTATTCCCTTACTTCTATGTTTGTCCGTCTCCCTGTCACATTTATAAGCACATATTTCTAAATTCATTTTCCAGCTTGTTCAGATAGACAACAAAACTGACTGTTATATTCGCTCAATTCTTATAAAACTTTGCTTGGGATTTAGGTACAGCAGTTCCACCTGATCATCAACGAAGTGGACGGAGAAGAAGGGAACATCGGACATGTCTCTCTCATCCTGGAACGATTGAGAAACGTTGAAAGAAAGCTGGAAACGACCTTACCGCGATTCCAAGAGAAAGTGGAAGCTTATCTGTACGAGCAACAGTACGAAACTGTGGCTGGTGAATCCAAGGTGACGGACTTTGCAAAACTTCAAGGAGATATCTCAGACTTATTTTCCAAGTACACGGCCATCATCCAAGGTTTGAAGCAAATTCAATTGACTTCACCTACGGAGATTCGAATCATGAAAAACATTGTTCACGTCAAATGTGCTTCGTATAATGATCAAATGAACCTCTTCAAGAAATTGAAATCAACTTTGAATAAATCACTACCAGCTGAAGAACTCGAACAATTACTTGAATACACCAATACACAGGCTATTAATAATACTTATGTTACCGCTAGACAGCTTGGGTTCGAAGCATTGGCTCTAGCTGAGAAATACGACTTTGATACGGAGATAGCTGAACGGCTGAGTGAGATTGACGCCGTGTGTTTCCAGGAGTTGAAAAAGTTCGTCCTTTCCACGGGAGATGACTGGGCAATCCACCATAAAATATTGAACTCCTTACTGAAAGATCAACTTGCTAAAAAGAAGTTGGTTTCTCCTAGTCAACGTGCCGTTCAGAAGCAAGGTCCTGAGTATGTGCGTAGGTTTTTGATCCAAAGAACGTTCACCCTTGTTTATCAGATCTCGACAGCGTTGAAAGCCAAATCTTCCGAAGAGAAATTCCAACAATCGAAAGAAGCGTTGAAAGTTTTGTTGAACGATTTAAATGAAATGGTCAACCCTAATTGTTACTGAAACTCACTCAATTCAATGTTTTGTTGACTTTCTCACGCTGAGAAGAAATCCAGTTCTAATGCATTCCACCTTATTTTTATTGTACTGGGAAACTGTTAGCAAGAAGGTTGCCAACAATGGTAACATGTGACTGCGTTTGGAATTGTTCATGTTTTTATGTTGTCTTTGCTTATTTTTAAATTGAAATTATCAAATTTGGGATGTGCCAGTCAGTTGGGTGACGGGCTTTAAAAAGGATAATAAGAAACACATTCATATACACAATACACAGTAGACTAATAAACTAGTCGGTTATTACTTATAACCTTATAATAAAACTGTCAATCAAATAATGTAAACACTAATTAAATATTCAGCGCGCGTGAGAGAAAAGGAAAATAACCGACTAGAAGCTTCTTCCAACGCCTTTTTTTCTTCACCTAAAATCGTAAGGAGAGACATACAGATTTCTGTATGTCTGACCCGTGCGGGATTGCATTTATTTTTCTTTCTGTTTATTGCATTTTTGGAAATGCTCATCTATTTATATGTTCTCATGTTTAATGTTACTATGAAATATCATTTAGTCAAAAAAGTTGGATGGATTCTCAAAAACCTAAAAAAGGTTGTAAAATTAAACAACGTTTTTTGAGGGAAGAAGCTTCTAGTCGTTGAAATTCAGAAAAGAGACGCAACTTCACCCCTTCGATTCTTTTTATTTGGAGCTTGATTTTTTGTATATGGGTCTGTTTTCAACGACTAGTTTATTAGTCTAAATACACAGGGTAATGGGGCAAATGGCTCACAAATTATTTTCCAACAATTCTCAACAGTTAACCTTCTCACACGGAATAATTACCAAGGTTCAACTGATATGCCCTCTTGGGTCCTGATGCAAACTTCCTTCAAATTTTTCTACGCTATTTTAATTTACATGCAAATATTTTTATAGATAACAAATTGATGATATTTTTTTTATAAATGCATTGAGTTTTATTTTATACCTATTTTTCTACGATTTTTTTTCTTTATATCTTCCTCTAGTATTTAAAATTCTTTGTTTGGGTTTAGAATCTATCAGTGTTTAAAACATTTTTTTGCGTCTTCAAACAGTGTTTTCAAACGTTTGCAATGTTCTGAATTTGAAGATTGATTATAAAAATGAACATTTTTCGTTTCTTCCAGCTTTTCAAATCTTACTATCAAACTTTTCTGAGCTTTTAGATCTTTAATTTGATAAGATGCTTGAAAATGTTTAAAAAATCTTTTTTCTTTAAATCTATACGATTCGAAAATTCGAAGATTTTTAAAGTGAAGTTTGATAAAAGAAAGTATTGCGTAATGAAGCGTGCACAGTGAACAGTAAAAACAACTCTCCTTCCTTCTAACCGAATGTTTACTAAACATCTTTCTATTTTTCAGCAGAAAGACAGTACGGTGGAGTATTTTTTGCTTCACTGAATCTTCAAACTCATTTAGATATGGTTGGGGTAGCAAGAACGTCTACAACAACAATTCACATTATTTAATTTGATTTTTGAATCATGGTATACTACACAGGCTTCTAATTATTTTGGATATTATTTTGTTTCGTTATATAACTTTGAGCTCGCAATGAAGGGCAGAGGGATCCCTGGTTTTTGTTTATTTTTGTCATGTCACGTGTTGATGGTGATTGGGCTACCTTACAATCAGCCCGTTGCTCCTGGTACGTACCAAGTTCCTTCTATGTACGAGCTTCATTGTTTTTTCCAATCGACCATCCTTGAATTCGTAGAAAAAGTGGACTAAGTTTTAAACAATAATCATTTAAATTTTCTCTGTCCAGTTATTGTAGTAAAGACCTTTTTTAACTACTTGGTCAACTAAAAGTCCAAGCCATCCATACTTGGTCTACTGTAATGTGTTTTATCTTTTAGTCGCCAGAACCTCACCAGACATTCAACCTAAACCTCTCTTGATCAGACCATCATGCGAAAAACCTATCGATATGGTCATCTCTGTGGATACATCAGGTAGCATGATCTCTGATCTCCAAGATGTCATCGATGATGCAGAACACTTTGCTTTGAACTTTAAAATTACTGAAGAAGGACCAGCAAGAGTGGCTGTAATCGACTTCAGTGCTGTCTCCAACGTTTACAAAGCTTTAGATACTAACAACACTGAACAAAGAGTTTATGAAGCTCTTGAACAGATTCGTAACAAGCCACAGAATGGAGAAACATGGCCCGAACTTGCACTGGATCGTGCTGCTGATATTTTCTCCAAAGCCATGCCACAGAAAGTGAACTCTTCAAAAGTGATGGTTATTTTCACTGATGGCGAATTTTCTGGTCAAGAAAAAGAAGGAGTTGTGGTAAGATCACCTTGCTTATTAGGTGAACAAGAAATTATATGAACTTTAGATACTCTGATAAACACCCTAATTTTGATCATCATTTTGAATCTTAACTGTTTTAGTTTTTTAGAATTCTTAGAAAAATGGTTTAATTCAAAGGTTGTAAAAATCGTTGAAAGTAACTGGTCTTGAAATATTCTAACTCTTCCACTTCAGTCGTTGATGAACAACATGAGACTACAAAACATTACTGTGTACGTCGTGGGGGTGAAAAACGATCACTACCAACATGATGGTATCAAGATGCTGGCCACTTCGTCCAATCATGTCTACAATAACTCATCACTACCTCCCTTGGGACGGCCCACTTTGACTGACGCTATCTGTTATGGTATATTTATAAGTTTTTATATCTTTCACTCAATAATCTTCAGGCAAGTTTGCTCGTTCAAGACTTGTGGAGACTCGTTCGTTTTTGAGATGTCAACTCTAACCATTTTACTAGTAAATGAACTTGACCATGATTTGACACTTGACACGTGCCAGCTTTTCTCAGCTTTCTTTATGTAAGGTTTGGTTTTCTTCAAAAATGAAACTTCAGCTTTCCCCATTATACCCATAAAACATATCTAATCATTATCATTTTCCCTTAACAGATGTTTACAGTCAAAAAGGATTCCGCCCATTGCAACCAGGAACGCCTTTACTTTCTCCACCCCCTATATTGTACTCCCCACAACAACCGCAAGCAGTAGGCGATGCACCTCAAAAGAAAGAAGAACCCACAAAAACTACGATGCCATCACAATACGCGACTGAACTACCCAACAAAGCTCCACACATCCAGCCCACCTTGGCACCTCCAAACGATGCCCCTTTTACTGCACCTTACGGTCTTGCTCCACAACCGCTCCCCATCAAACTAGTACAGCCTGCACCCGTGCTCACGTCCCCTCCAGTCACTCCACCTCCAGTCCGTCCACCACCCCTCACCTTAGTGCTTGAACCAGGGGAGAGCAATGGACGACCCTACCCAGTACCTCCAATCATCACCAACCCTAAACCACACAACGAGACACATCCTGTCAAGCTAGTGCATGATTTGGACCAAGCTCTCACTCTCAACATTACAGGTAGCTTTTGCCTTAGAAACGAATCTCTCTTCTATATCAATTCAATGACAAAGAAAAAGAACTTTCACAATTCACCATTTAGTTTTAGTAGAAACACTCTATGTAATTTATTGCACATACACACACTGTTCACGTCTTATTTTAGGTGGATATTCAATTGCAGTCGGGTACAATAACAAAACAGGTTTGAATCACAAACATAGTTTTTTTAACATGATCGTTATTTGTCTATGATCTTCTGTTAAGCAATGAACAGACCTGTGTCACAGACCTGCTGGAAAATTTGACAAAAATTCCATCCCCGGTGGGAAAATGCCCTAAAATTTCAATCCCCACTTGGAATTGACTTTGATTTCATCCCCATTCGACATTCAATTTTTAAAAATTGACCTCCGAACCCATCCCCACTGGATTTTTTAACCTTGGAACAATAGAATTTCTATCTCCATTTGGATTTCAATAGGATTTTTTATCCCCACTGAGGCAAACAGTTCCACCGGGGCCGTCAGACAGGGGTGTCAATGAGGTAACACAATAATTAGATCTGTTCTCTTTTTAACCGAATCCTCGAACACAGGTTTGGTGTATTATCAAGGATTTATTATACATTGGATATACAAGTAACAGATTTTTGCCGATTTATCGTGTACTAGCTATGTCCGCAGTAATGATATTATTGTTCACTCTCCTTCCTCATTAAATGATTTTTCGAAGCATTTTTATTGCATTTCTTATCGAAAATCACTCATCCAATTCCCAAAAGAGACTTAAAACTTTCCTGTGAGAGTTAGATTATTCCACTTAATTGATATTTATAAGTCGTTATGACGTTTCAAGCTGTGAGAAAGATGCAAAAGACGTGCTGTGTATAAGAAATTTAATGTTGACACCGGAAATTTTCAAACTTCAACCTCAAAAAAACAACCTGCCACCACGTGCCTCCAAAGGATTTTCATACCACAGTGGAGCCAAGACACTCAAGTCTTATGTATGTTAATTTCAGCTCTTCTGGGGACATTCTTGGAAAGATATTTTCAATCTGTCTGAATTTCTTGTCTAATGATGTTTTTCTCACATTAGATTTCACAAATGTATCCGGCTTGGAATGCTAGCCTTACTTTCAAACATTTTTTTTTCTGCAAATGTACTAGCCTGGATATCCAAGCTCAAAATTTTAGAAAAAACAAAATTTACCTCAACATACAAAATTCTAAAATTATAGAGCTTGGTCTCCCTAGAGAATGAAAGTGAAAACCCATGTTTCCTAGCCAACCCAGGGCAGCGAAACAGAAATTAATAAACAGCGGGTTTTACAAGATCTAAAACTATTTAAAACATCCAAAGATTACACCAAAGTCCATAAAAAAGTTTGCATGCATTATCATGACCAACCATGTTTTCTTGGAAAATGAACTTGCCTCTGTTTTCTTCTTTTTCATGTTTTCATGTAACAGAAAGCCCTATCTTCACTAGCAACTGGAAGACTATACTATTTTTGCTTTAGAATTGCTCCGCGCTGTGTAGATTGGCCCTTACGGCTTTAGCGATGTGAGCGCAAGCAAGCGGACTGCATTCTCTTTAAGAGAATGCAAATCGCTCTAGGGAGACCAGGCTGTAAACCAGAACATAAAAATATCAAAAACTAGACTGTGAAATAGTTTACAGCCTGGATATCCAGGCTACAAATGTACAAAAAGAAAGAGCTAGAGAACATTTTAAAAATAAGTCTGATAAACATTTTTAAAACTCAGACATCTTCGAGCCGCCATGACAGTTGTCCTTTGCGGACAAAGCTAGAACATCAATTGTTTTCTAAAACAAAGGAAATACAACGATCGCTCTCCATGGTTTTGTGAGTCGTTTATCCAGTGTATAATAAATCTTTGGTATTATATTTCAAAAAAAATGGACAAAAAATGAGTGAACCAGACTTTGAAACAGACTGAGAAAAAAGCCCTGTCTCATTATTTTCGTGTATAATAATAAATTCGGGTTGCTTGAATGAGTTTTCCATATTTTTCAGGTGGTTTCAACGGCACTATTATTGACCCAAACAATGAGCTACCATTCATTTATAAACCAAACGCCGTGAAAATGAAGGGTTAGATCTTTTTTACTGCTTAAAATCTCTTTCTTTCGTTATCTCGGTATTGTAAAAGTTTCTCCGGTGATCCTTCTTAGGCTTCATTCTTTTGATCTATCACAAAAGTTTTGCGCAAAAGATTTAAAGTCTATTCACGATAAGTGTGCACTCTTTTTTCATTTACCTATAACTTTTGAAGGAATTCTTCAATCTTTATAAATTTGGTATCGTTGGAAAGATATTAGTGAGTGGAACAATTTGGAATAAAAAAATCCATATCAAAATTCTAAAAATGAAGATGAAAATGAAGAAGAAAAAAATGAAGATCTTGTAGAAAGGTGCTATAACTATCATTTTCACTGAAGTGACTCCTTCATTATCGAACATCATCACTGTGAAAAAATTTCTCAAAAATAATCATTCAGTCAAAAGATATCAAACAAAGTTCTAAGCTGATTGACGTCTAAAAACGCTGTTTTCTGCTGTTTTTTGCTGTTTTTTGGGGTCAATCACTTATTAACTTTGTATCATAACTTTATATTGAAAAAATATTTTAGTGAAATTTTTTCACAGTGATGACCTCCTAAGATCAAAGAATCTCTCCAGTTAAAATGAAAGTTTTAGCACTTCTCTACAAGATCTTCATTTTTTTCTTCTTCATTTTCATCTTCGTTTTTAGAATTTTTTTAAAGACTTTTTTTTTTCAAATTGTTCCACTCACAAATATCTCTCCAACGATACCAAATTTATAAAGATTGAATAATTCCTTCAAAAGTTATAGGTAAAAGAAAAAAGAGTGCACACTTATCGTGAACAGACTTTAATATTCAATCTTTTTTAGATGAGAAAGAACAAACTACTGACACGGGAAAAGGTAAGTTAAAGTCATTCTTAACGTGGTCTTTTCTTGTTCTCTTCTTGAGTAAGTGACAAAAATGTTGGCTAGTTGTTCCTTTTAACTTGAAAATGAAGCCAGCCTGGTTAAGGCAGAAAGGTTACTTCCCATCAAATAAAATTCACGATTGATGCCACTGATCGTAGAAACATGCTTTTTCTCCTTTGTGCTGTTACACTCACACTTGAAATCTGCCACCTGCAAAGTAGTAATTGATCAGACTGTTAAAAGCTTTTCATCCCTCCTTCACATCAGAGCCACATCGCGAAGATTGTTTACTGCCACTGGCTGTGGGAATGTGTAAAGCTGCATTCGAACGTTTTTATTACGACGCAAAGAGTGGGCGATGTTTGAAGTTCACTTACGGTGGTTGTGGTGGCAACGCAAACAATTTCCCTTCTGAAAAAGAATGCTTTGAGAAGTGCAAAGGTCTGTCTTCCCGATTTCTCAAATAATTTGTCTCTTAATTGAGCGAAAAAGTATACTTAAATGTAATAACATTTGGTCTTATCCTTAAATTCATATAATAATAATAATAACCGGGAGTGCACATTGCTATACATTGTATAATAATAATAAAAATTTCAAATAAAATTGCGAAATGTTTTTTTTTAATACGCTGCACTTTATTTTGGGGAATTTTCATGAGCCATACCATTTTCATAGTTTTATTTAAATGAGATTGTTTTCTATTTCCAAGGTGTCAAAATTGAAGAGAACACATCACACATAACACCGACACCGCAAGCACTTCCATCGATAGGTATAGATGGCGTCCACGAACCAACCAAATGTCGTTCTATGCGTGACTATTCATTGAAACGCAACCAAACACCCGTCCTTTGTGATGCTGACGGTCGGTTTTCCGCTTTGCAAGCTGATTTCTCTCTCGGTTATATTTGGTGCGTCAACCAAGATAGTGGGCTGGAAATTTACGGCACACGAAAATTGAGTGGTGGTGCTCCAGTCAAATGTGCTGGAACCAATAGTAAGGATCTTTGTCAGTAATCCTTTCTTAAAACAATTGTTTGCTTGTTTGGTTTCTCCTTCAATGAATGTTTGATTATGAAGGTTTTGGATCGACTTAATCCTACCTGCTACACCAGGATGATTTTCCTTTTAATATTCTAAAATCTCGAAAAAATTCCCGGAATAAATTGTTTTCATATGGTTATGCTCAATTTATAGAAAACGTCGAGCAACCAAAAACAAAATGTGAGTCAGAACGTGAAGAAGCGAAGAAGAAAATGCACATGATTCCTGACCTACCTGTTCCTGTCTGCAGTGCCGTTGATGGATTGTATGAAGAAATTCAATGGTCACCTTTCGGGTGGTCGTGGTGTGTTGACCGATATTCGGGAGAACTAATCAACGGAACAATGACAGAAGAAACAAGCAGCCATTTGAAACCTTTATGTCCCAGTGAGTTCCTTATTAAAATTCACAAGCGGTTGATCAAAATAATATGAGCGATGCCTTGCGTTGCCTTATCATATAACAAATGTAATTTATATTATTTTTTGATATTTTTTGGTGAATAATTATGAAAGTCTATTTTATTTTATGGGCTCATTTCTGTTCTTTTCTCATAGAAAAATCACAGTGCGAATTAGAACGTGAAAAAGCTATCACTTACAATTACCGTAATGCGGAAGTACCACCAGGTCCCATCTTTGTTCCGGATTGTCAAGTGAACGGGAACTACAATAAAGTACAATGGCAAATGTCCGACGGAGTTGCATGGTGTGTTGACGAGTACACAGGAAAAGAGGTGGAAGGGACTAGAACTAGAGGTCACGCTGATCAACTTCCTGTATGTCCAGGTAGGAATGTGGTATGAATTTTCCCGATAGAGCATCATTTGTTGTATTCAATACCAAGAAGTATCGTTTCACGAGTCTTAGTTAAAGAAGTTTGTTTAGATTTGTTAGTGATAGATAATGGTAAGTTTGGAGGGAATTTGTTAAAATACTTAGAAGTTTCCATTGGTTATAGTGTTTTGTGGTTGTCCAGGTTTGTCCTTCACCTATCATTCAACTTTCGGTTTCCCATCCTTCCTTTTTCAAGGCTTGGTCCATCCTCGTTGCTTGACTTCTTTAAATCTGCATGTCGTCAAGGGCAACGAGTCATTATGTCCATTGTTTTACTTTGACATTAAGACGGCCACGTGTAAAGAAGCGCAAGGTAGCCCGTGTGGTACGGATAAAGAGAATGAGTTTCGATCGTTGGATGAGTGTCGAGCTGTGTGCGGAAGTAAGGATTGTATTTATATTTTTTAATTAAGTTTTGTTCTTTCCAACACCATCATCACTCTCCCAGTTAGAAATGATATCGGGGAAAGATAAATTTCTACGTCACGAATAATGGTAGCCGTTGGCTAAGAGACCTCAAAACTGGGTTCAGCGTTTCTTTAAAACGAGTCTCTATCAGCCGATCCAACATTACAACCATACTTTAAAACCAAGCTTTCATAAAACATCAAAGTTTCTGTGTTTGTTTCTGTTAGATGTGACAGAATGCATGATTCAAAGAGAATTAGCAAACCTTGAGATTTTCCGTGAAGAAGGTCACGACGTTCCTTACGTCCCTTCGTGTGATGAAGGAGGCTTGTTCGAACTTCTTCAGAAGGCTGATAACGGTTCCACTTGGTGTGTTGACCCTCTGCATGGTAGAATGATCGCTAACACTTTCCATCCAAATTCTGTTGCTCAGTGTGGTCAAGAAAGAGAAGGTCAGTGAAGGGTATTGATAGACTATGTTATAGTCTAAGACGAATCACTATCTAAGAAAAAAGCCCAAAGCCGAAGAAAATTCGCAAACGGGTTTTCTGCCGAAAAGAGTTTACAGTCGGTAGAGTTGCCAGTCTTAGACTAAACGATTTTCTTCGAAACTCTCCCGTCGATTTTCCCCATATACCGCCATAACGCCATACCGCCATATTTTCCCGCCGATAACATCGTCTAGGTATTGATTGCACGATCAAGTGCACGATAGTTAGGATCTCGGAAAATTTTTGAATGATTCATTTTGGCACAAAATTGTCTAGTTTTATTATTGTAATATTAGTTAATGTTTGCACTTTTCCATGCCTACCTGGAATTTATTTTCCTCTTCGGGTGTGTGAAAATGCTACCCCATACCATATAATCTCTTTAACCTTTTCTCTATGGTTCAATGGATAACTATAAGGCCATAACCTTTTGCTGAATTATGTTTACAGAATCGCCTGTTCAGCAATCGAATGGCAAAGGATTTTATCAAACAACACCTTCAACCTTCACAGTGCAAACTGCTCAAACCATCCAACCATTAACCACCTCATCAACCTTTACAATGGTCGGGAAAGGTTTCACGCAGACTACACCACCTACAATTACTTATCAACAAATGAACGGGAAAGGACTTACACAGACTGCACCACCAACCTTTACAACCATGACTTATCAACAGACGAACGGCAAAGGACTTACACAGACTACACCAAAAGAACCTTTGTATCCAGAACCAGAACCTGCTTTGACACCAGAGAATGGTCTGTATTCTGCAGGCTCACCACCTGTCTCACCTGAAGGTGCACCTCCTCAACAACCATTACATGAATCTCCTGATATCGATATCTGTAAGTAGCATAGTAGCAAAGTTAATTTTTTAACGTCCACGCCAACGGTATCTACCCTCCTCCATCTGACGGTAGCATACCATGTTTCTTATTCTTTTTGAATCTGATAGAACTCTTCTTAAAACTGCAAAAAAACTTTTCCATTTTAGATAACCCTAGCAACCTTTGTTCAATCGAAGTGGATTTTGCAAAACAACGGAAGTTATCAGGAGTATACAAGTTTGTGTTCGTACCACAATGTGATAGTGCTGGTAACTATCTGGCCATGCAAAAGAATGAACGAACTGGTGACCGATGGTGTGTACAATCTCCACTGACCGGCAAAGCAGTGCAATCCACCATCACCAAAATTGGACAACCAGACCCTGATTGCAAGTTCTCGCAACCCTCTGATTCAGGTAACTGACTGCTTCAACAAGTATACATTCAGAGACAAAACCAATCTATCTTCCATCAAAAAAAAATCTGCATAAATCACTTTGAAAGATTGGGTTACAAGGATGGCTTTACATAGTTAGTAGTGCAACATCCTTTTAATAGCTTTTTAATAGCCCCCTTGTTGAAGCTGTTATCCTTTTTTTAGCTATGATACTGGCTGCTAGCGCTGCACCTATGACCACTATGCAAGAAACGACCACCACTCTGCCAACCACTCTTCCGCCAACCACCCTTCCGCCCACAACACTTACACTTCCAACAACCACAGCCACGACCAGGGTATTTGGCACCGCCACCAATTCTTCGAACACAACAGAAGAGGTCCACACCACTCAAACTACCACTCAGCATACTAATGGTACAAAATTTCATCAGTTAGAAATTGAATAAGTTTGCCAAAACTAATTATAGATTTTATATAACTCGAACGCAGTTTATCTTTTGATTTTGGAGGTTTTGAAGAGACTGTTTCAGTGGTTCAACTTCCAGAAAAGCTTTTCGCATCAATAATAAGTCAAATGGGGAATGTTCGAGATGTCATTTTATATAGCTTTGATTACTCCTCTCTTTCATTGATTTAATTAGATCAATAGGTTGAAATGGTTGAAATGGTTCCTCTTTCAAACAATTCTTTCAAAGATCGGTAAAAAAAAGATCACAGGCAGTTAAACTGTTTCTGGAATTCCTGAAATACTGAATGTATTCACATAACATACACTTTGAAGTGCTATACATAGAGAGTGTTTTTTGGCACACCTCAGTATTGGGATCAAAATTGTGTTTCTGTTTCTTTCATCTTGCGAGTCACGTACTTTTCATGATGACTTTTTTAGGAAGCTGCCAATACACAATCGGCTCGAATCTGGTCAAGCTAGGATGTTTACGTGACTCGCGACAGATTCCACAACCTCTGCCTGTCCATATCGTCAGCAAATCGGAAGAAGGGAAAACTGCCTTCAAAGATAAAGAAAGGTGGAGTACTTTCATCAGAGAGTTGGTTTGTGAATGTGCTACAGAGACGCAGAAGAAAGGCTGGTTCACCTTTGGTATTCAAAACTACGGTAAGAATAACACATGTTACAATATGAGATTTTGAACAAAATATTTTACTAAATGGTGCACGTGGTGTTTTAAAGTGCAGTGAGATAAGTCACTTGCGTTTCTAACCTTCTTAAGACGTTATTCGGGTGATGGGGGTAAACTTATCGGTTGATATTCTTAATAAAGAGCAAATCTAAAGGTTGGACAACTTCCCTGTGGAACTCTCCTAGACCTTAGTCTCGGTACACTAACACCAAAATCAGATAGTTAGTCTTGCACATGCCACTGGTGACTGTTTTTAATATCTTCACGAGAAAGAAAATACTAACTGAAAAACTCTGTATCATTTTTTCAGGAGATTGTTATTCCGGACCGGATGAAGGTCGTTATGCAGAAGATGGGAAAGCAAGAAGTGACCAATGTCTTGACGAACAACAAAACGAATGCAACATTGATGACGAGCACGCATGCGCAGGGATACCGAAACCTGACCCAAATGTTCAAAATATGATCGATTACGCGAACGCTGTCTTCATGATTAAAACAGAAACACACAAAAATGTTGTTTATATCGAGTAAGTGTAGACAAGAGAAAAAGTGCATTTTTACAGTTTTGGCTTTCTCCTTCTAGTGAGCATTTCTGGTCCATCTTATGAAATTTAAATTAGACTGTATATTTATCCCTCTGCTTCATTTTGGTATATCCAAAGCAATTTCTGAGGGGCAGCAAAACTAGTCTTAATTTGACGATACTTCAGTCAAACTAACCGAATTTCCGCTTCTTTTTACAGATATGACCGTAGACGTAGACACGCAGAAAGAAATTTCCATTTACATCGACATCATAAACACAGGAGAGATAACAAACTGTAAATTCATTGCGGAAAGAAATTTGGGTCTAAGGCTCGATTTTGTGCACAGCGAACACAGCGAGTTCTGAGTGAACTAAACAAAATTATAAAAAGACATTTTACTCAAATGGCAGTTTTCAGAGTAGTTCTATTTTTCGACTTTTTCAAGCTTGTAGTTAAAAATCACAAGATCTTGTCAAAGAATGATTTTAAAGGATTTTCCAACATCCTATAGCCTGTAGGCGTTTTCAATTCATGTCTCAGCTAAATGTTTTGTCGTTATATTTTACACATATCTGCACTTGAATTCTCTTTTTATATCTACAATTGACGCCCTCTAATTCGACGTTCTACTATTCGATAGGCTCCCTTATTCGATGAAATTTAAAGTCCCTGTCAACAAGAAACTCTCATAAACGACGTTCCCTTATTCGATAAGCTCCCTTATCCGATGAAAATCCAATTCCCCTTGAAGATCGAATTAGAGAACGTTAACTGTATTTGTTTTTTCCCAAAAACTAATCCCATGTGACTAATAAAAGCAAATCACGGAATATATAAATAGCGGGCTTGCTTCAATACGGAAGCTTGATGTCTATGAATCCCGTCCAATGTTGAAATGTCTTTGTTTTTGGGATTGAGTACATTTGTGGGTTGACTGAGTGTTTTGCAAATGATTTTATGATTGTTGCTGTTTTTGTCATGGTATTTACTCTGATGGTTGAACTTAATGCTGGACAATGACGTAATGCTACTCGTCAGCACACTTAAACTGATTGAGGTCAGTGGTATGCCAGTCTGTTGTTTGATGACGGAGAATTTACGAGATGTTTGACGCAATGTCTTTTTACAACATAACAGAATGATGACTTTTCTTCGTATGGATTTCAAACGAAAACAATAGATGACGGGATTGAAAACTGAACTACTCATAGCCATCACTTCCACCCATGGTCCATAGAAACTTCTTATTTCAGGATTGATCCCTTTGATAGCGATGTAAAGAGCGAAAATGATATACGGCAGGTAACATAAACCGAATGCTATCAAAACCGTCGTTATCATTTTAAATGTACGTCGTTGGAGGACGAGTTTTTGATCGTTTTGTTGGTGATGCGTAAACTTGGCGATGCGTTGAGTGCCTGCATATACTTTTTTGTGCGCAATCACTAAAATCACGTAGATGGTAAAGAAAATCCCTCCAACGCACAACTTAAACATTTTCCAATACACTGTCAGTATAAATGCAAACAGAAACACCAAAACAGCAAGGCCAAACCAACACATGAATACGATAGGTAGACAGTTTGACTTTCGAGACCAGCGGTGATGGCCAAACGGATTGAAAATAGCACTGTAAAGTTGTGCTGTGATGAAAGCGATAGTGGAGCAACTAATGATTGTCAAACAATACCCTATCACCATTAATGTTCTACCAAAAATACATTCCAACCTTCCTTGATGTAGTTCCCACATGTAGTAAGCATAGGAAGGGAGCAAAATCAATCCACTGAACAAGTCAACCACGTTTAAAAGGATGAGTAAAAAGTTTGTACGGTATTGTTGTAATGATAAAAGCGCTATTAAAACCAGAAGATTCAGCACGATAGCACACAAGGAAAGAAAGGTTGCTACACTTGCAATAGATAAATAAATATTAGTTGCTAAGGGCGTTCCCACCAGCAGTAAACCGAAAGGCGGGCACGAAACTCCATTCACGCCTACAGACATCTCCAAGCTCGTGTTGTTCAACATATTTTTTCAATTTTCATCTGTCGGAGAAAAAACAAATGTTAAATTGCATACGATGAAAGTTTAATGACAAATACAGCCAGTAGAATTAATCATGTTGATTCAAGCTCGATGTCTAAATCCTGCAGAATTCAAATATATGAAAATCTATTGTCAAATACAACGTTTACATTGTAGCATTTATGGTTTAAAATTTCGTTTCTACTTAGCTCTCAAACCGGAAATAACAAGGGCATACCTTAACGTTGTTAAAGTGATTATTACGCAATTTTTATACCAGCAGTGAAAGAAAATACGGAACTTTTCAATACGGACCTTATATTTTTTTTGACAAAAACTTTTAATCACAGCCAGTATTTTATACTTATAACAGCCCAGTCATTGTAAATGTAAGAATATGAAAAAATATCGAGCTTGAATGGCGCAGTAAACCAACTCTTTGGCCTTACCTTACTTCACTCAAACTTTTGTTTAAATAACGAATAATGAGTATCCATTTCTTAGGATCTGAACGCTAATCAGATCAGAAATTTCTCCCCTTTTTGACTCTTTAAAAAAATCTGTAAAAACATTTTCTTATTAATTGATGTCAGCCTTTCAGCCGTTTTTCGACCCGAAAAACGGAGGCTTAGTGTAAAATATTTTGTGTATTCTATATACGCCATTCAAAACGGTTACTCCGCTATTCTGATTTCTTACATTTTCACGATACATCAAAATATCAACTTCCTGATGATAATTTCATTCCAATTTTCCACTAATTAATTATGGAAAGATTTGAAATTATTCATACACGGGAAGCAATAAATTCACCTTCTCTTTGTTTTGCTTACAAAATACAAGAAGAGAAATGTCGTGCTTGATACCTCACTGTGTTTCATGGAGTTCGGGTCAAGGAGGAAGTTAAATGGTTTCTCGCTTAACACGCTCGGTCTCAAATAACAAAGCATAAAAAGAGGAAAATGTTATTTTTGGTTCCGAAAGATCTTTTGCATATGTTTTTGTCAATAGAATAGCAAAGCGATTTTCATTGCAAAGAAACCTACTCAATATTTTAACGCCTTGAAATAAAAGTAGTGAAGAGTGAAGAAATAATTTACTTTACACTTTTCTCATGTTAAACTTTCTGTTCGAATATAAAGAAATTCCATTTTTTTAGTACTTTATCTTCAGGGAACAATCTGCTGAAAATTTCCTTCCCTAAGATTCAAAAACATTTTTCCTTCTCAAGTAAATCGATTTACCAGTTACTTTACTTCCTTTTTGGATCACAATAACACACAGTCTGTTGTAGGTAGAATAATTTCAGATCAAAACAAAATACTGTCGAATACTCTAAGAACCCATTAATTACAGCCAAATACTTAAGGGCTCTGACCACAGATCTGTAAAGCCCGAAAGGCTAGATTTGCGGCTTTTATCGAAAAGTGAAGCCTATGTTTGGAAGGATTTCCTACCAAAGTCACGTGACTAAAATATGCAATTTCACCGGTTTGAGAGATGTGAAATAGCGTTTGCCGCCTACTTTTTTTGATCTCACGCTCCGAAAACAATTAAAATGCTAGATCCTATCCATCGGCACGAAATTTAAAAAGTCAAATTTTTGCTTCACTTTTTTTTGCTGGAGAAAGCTTAAAGTTGCCTATCTAGCCCTTCGGGCATTACAGATATCTGTGGCTCTGACCATAGTCGGAAAATTTATTTAGTATTTGAGCATGAAAGTTATGTTTTAGGTTCTTTAACACTGTCAACAAAGAATTCCCTTTATAAATTGATTTTTAATCAAATCCCTAAAGAGTAATTAAGAATTTAATTGCAAAAATGACGTTATGAACTTTAAAAATACGTTAATAATATGTTGCATCACCTTCTTTTATGAAAAGTGCTAATGTTTTAATGGGTAATTAGCCTTTTTGTTTCAAAGTTTTTTCTAACTGTCCGCGAAGTATTGAACTGTTTTAAATTTTTCGGAAAATTTTTCTAATTAATGAATCAAAAGTTATGGCAGCTTTTGTATGAAAAATTTTGAAGCAAATAAGCTTTTAGAAAAATTTTCCGAAAAAATAATTTTAGTTCGACAAAAGATACACCATCTACCGCAAAAAATATTTCAAAATGTTTTTTCTTCGCCGATACTAAGTTTTTTTAATGTTGAAATACTCTTCTTCGCAAAAGTCTTCATTTTCTTCTTTCATCAAATTGTTTCATTGCGATTCTTAAATTTTCAGACTCGCGGATAATTGGCCTAACAGAATACACGTTTCTTTTTTTTATAAGGAGCCTTAACTTTGCTCTCAGCCTGGAGTTCCTTATTTTTACAGACAATTTAAGCCTCAAAGTTCCTTATCGAGTCCCTATTTACATAGCTGCTAAGTTTGGATTCGCAAAAATTGGATTCCTTAAAACTTGTTTTCTTATTCTCAGCCTGAGCAGTTCCTAAACAATTCTTTATTTTTTGGACCATTTTCAGCCTCGAGTTCCTTATAAACACACGTTATATAAAAAAAAACGTGTATGTGGGGTGTATGTATAACATGCCACAGTTTTGTGGGCTTCATCAAGTAGAACTTTATATTTTTTAAGTGGCAAATATTAAAAATTCACTATGGTCAGAGCCCTTTAGTTTATTTCAAATTAGCTGGCAGTGTTTTTTCAAACTTTAATAACTTTCGATAGAATTTGAATTAAGTAACGATTTGTGCTCGTTGAAAAGATAATCCAGAGTGGGATAATGTCATAAAAAAAATACTCGAAAAAATCAAAATGAAGAAGAATAAACTTCAACTTCTTCAATAATTGTGCTATAATTATAATTTTCTCAAATGTGATTGATTCTTTGATCTTAGAACATCATTAATGTGAAAAAACCTTTCCAAAGTTTATCAATGATGGACTTCAAAAATCATCAAAAAAACAACAAAAAAGAGCCCTTTCTTAGGGACGAGATGGAGTTTTTACAAGCTCTTATTTGATTTGAATGGTCGTTAACCAGTAATAAAACAATTTTGTTACTTTACCTAAAGAACGCGTCATTTTTATTACTTCAAATTGACCAATCATCAAAGTATCTTATAAGAACTCCATCTCATCTGCTTTCTTAAGTCAACCAGGGCAAAGTTTGAAGCTGTATTTTTTGCTTGAATGAATGTTTTTAATCTTTTCTCGCATTTATGACGTTCTAAGATTGAAGAGTTACTGATACAGAAATGAAGATCATAGCATTATTCTACAAGAAGTTGATTTTCTTCTTCTTCATTTTTCATCTTCGTTTGAAAAAACACTGACAGCTAATTCGAAATAAACTTTAAGGATCAATCCAAACACTATAAACACCCTATAAACTCTACTTTTCTCAACTCAATTTATCTAGTTTGTGAACAAAAGCAATTTTCTCGTCATCTAATTGTATCAAATAAAAACACAATGGGGAAAAATAAAAATCACACAAAGTCTTCAAATTCACAAGTTCAAGATGAAAAACCGAAAAATCACAAACAGAAGTGAATAGCTAAAATTACTTTGTTTCTATTCTACCAGAGAAATGTTCTAGCAAAAGTTATTTTTACGCATTATCCGTTCAGTCTAAACGATATTTGAATATTACGTTCTTCAGTTTTTAGCCCCTTTTGCAAAATCAAATCTCGTAAAAGCACACGTGACTGCTAACTTGCGAAATCATGATCACAATATTAATTACGCAATCGTACTTTCATAAAACAACCGGTGACCTATTTTCGATGTTTGCACTTTTTGGCCCAAATTTGGCAAAAAACTTCTTCGAATATCAGGCTCCGTCATTCTTGGGTCCTGTTATTTTGGGATGAGCTGGAGTTTTTACTAGATACTTCACTAATTGGTCATTTAAAGTGATAGAGATGACGCGTTCTTTAGAAAAAGTAATACGATTCTTTTATTACATCTTAACGACCAACCAAATCAAATAAGAGCTTGTAAAAACTCCAGCTTGTCCCGTTATTTTGGGGTTATTTTGCATCATCGTTTGAAAAAATCTAAATAAACTAGTGGCCAATCCCGAGAAAAGCTGGTAACAGATGAAGGGACGGTGAGAACGAATAAAGGTTTTGAATTCAAAGGACCTCCAAGGCAGGTTCAACACAACCTAACAAAAGTTTTAATACATTTCAAATTTAATGAAATATATCTTCTTTATATTTTAAATCAACATAAATATATTTCCAAGTTGTCATGGGTAATAATATTCGTATAATATTGACAAGATTTCCACTTGGTGTAATTTCTAATTGCCGAGCGAAAAACTATTTCTTTTTGAAAAACAGGCCGATGTACTCCTTTTTCATATTTTTTTGGTTTCTGCTGTGTAGGTTTATAAAAAGCACATTGAATGCTCTTGATACTCAAGCTTTGATTTAAAAAACGTCTCTTCATTTCGTCGGGCAAAACAAAATCCTTGAAATGTTCAGACCTTGGAAAGAATCCCATTACATTTTTAGTTGTACTCAAAGGGAAGCTACTAAAAAAAATTTCTAATATAAAGTAAAAGTTAAGCTATTTCTATTTTGAGAAAATATTTAAACTAGAAACAAAGATTTAGCGACCCAACCAGGGGACGTTGGCGAATCTCGGTTTAAAAGATTGGAAGAAACTCTAGATCACTAAAATTTTAGGTTTTTACAAAATAAAAAAATTAAAATTATCTTCTCACCATTTTCGACAAAAACAAAAACAACAAATTAAAAGAAAAATATATCATAAATTAAAATCAAATTTTCGTATAAAAAATAACTTTAAAAATTGAATAAAATATTATATTTGAGGCGTACCTTTAAGGTATAGCTTTAAGCTTCAGAATGTTGCTGTGGCAACAAAAGGAACGAATCTTCCATCGTTTCCTGTAATAAAAAAATTTTCTTCAATAAAACTTGGTGCCCACTAGTGATTTAATTGTTTTGACGAGAATTACCAATTAAATTCAAAGTTGTGAATTCAAATGTGAAATATTTTTCGGGACAGCAATTGTGAAATATAAATGTGAAAGATGAAAGGTCTTGAACCAATAGATCTTATTCCGATTTTGATTGTTTCGGGAGTATTACAATATAAATCTCTTAGGAATTTCTCGAGGGAATTCTATTGTAATACTCCCACAATGCATCGCTTTTTTAGAAAAATCAAAAATTCCAATAAGATCTATTCCCTGAACTAGAATTAGACTTACGGGGCCGACATAATCAGCAATTTTGGTTTTGAGCACTTCATATCGTTCTTTCAAATCTTCATGGTAGGCCGTCTGGTCTTTTTGAATCAAGATCTCGTTGACGTTGATTGCGTTCCCACAAACCTTCACAAAATCTCTGCAAGGAAGTAACGAATAACGAGTAAACATTCGAGTTGTGAGTGCAGTGCATTCGAAACTCAAATTGAAAACGAAACTGAACAAAAACTATGAGTAAGAAATTATTAAAAAATAAATGTCTAGCTACACACAAGGTCAAAGTTTTCCTTAGAAATAGTTTTTGCTATAAAAAAGGTAGACCGACGTCTAAAGCGCAATACTGATGCACCAACCTGTAGGTTTGTTGGAGCGCTTCCACATGTTTGCTCATATAATTCTTCACCACTTCATTGTCCAAGAAGGTTTCAGCGTATGCCATCGGTCCCGCATTTACCTGTACATAGAAGAAAATAACTGACGTATTTTGTAGATGAATTTATTTAGTAATATGACTGATTTCTTTCCTTTTGATAGTCATCTACCAATTCAATAACAAGAGATTTTCTTTCGACAAAATTACCGAACTGACATTAAAATTGTTACTTGTCAGATCACAAAGCAAACTAAGTAGAAAACTTCCTTACCTGAACACTGACACTACCAGCTAATCTGAGTTGTAATTTCTTCATGTCAGGTGGGTCCAAATTGATCACTTGGTTCAGATCTATCACTTTGTTTTGCATCTCATCAATCGCCACCTAGAAATAAAAAGCGAATATCTCAGTAAGAAAATATGGTTTCAGTCAAGTTTTTAGGTGCCCTAATGAGATAAGGTGGCCCTGATGATTTAGGTCACATAGCTATTTTGCGTTATGTGCCATGTGTTTACGTCAATTTCTTTTGAATTTACTCTAATTACGGTAGCTTGTTTGCTTGACTAAGTAGATAAATTGAAGAAATTAGTCTTTTCCTCTTTTTGACCAAAAAATTGTAGGAAAAAAACATGCTGATTGAAATGAAATGAAATTCCCCAAAAATCCACCCGATCAAATCGATCATTATCAAGTCTCAAAATGAGAGAGTGCTGAGAGAAAGCTTTTACCTCGATCGGTGAAAGTTCGTATTGTTCTTGTTGAACGACCAAAATCCTCTTTTTGACGTATGGGAAACTGTGCGATGCTGAAAAATATCCAAAAGAATAATTAAAGTGCCGCTGCTTTCTCTACATAACTCGATGACACGACAAGTGATCATAACGGTTGAAGTACAATATTTCCCCGTGAGTAGAATAGTGTCGCTTAAAATACGTGCGAAAGTATACAATATTAAAGGCATATGATAATGGAATAATCTTATGAAAGTTTATAACTAAATTA
Organism: Clytia hemisphaerica; assembly: GCF_902728285.1. Lineage (NCBI taxonomy): Eukaryota > Metazoa > Cnidaria > Hydrozoa > Leptothecata > Clytiidae > Clytia > Clytia hemisphaerica. The sequence continues at coordinate 5,189 of NW_027103629.1, read as the reverse complement.
ATGAATGGTCTTCGATTTCCAATATTATGACGTGGTATCTATTTAATTCAGTACCACCAAGACAAAAGAAATGAAACTTACTTGTCAATATAGTTTTCCGTTTGTGTTGTTCGGACAGTGAGCCACGTGCTTTACCGGACAATGTGAAAGGTGTTTCGAACACGAACCTTCGAATGTTATTTTCACGTTCGAAAGCCGTCACTCTTTGTTTCAACTCATCTTCATCAAAGTAGGGCTCGACAAATGTCACCTGGCAAAAAGTAAAAGTAAAACATTTACCATGTGATGTAGGTAGCTAGTGAGAACGGGCAACTTTTGATTACAATATGTCAGTGAAGAATGAAAAAACCAAGAAACCTTTGATGAAAACCTTCTGAAAAGAATCAAAGCATTGTTAAATCTCTGATATCTTTTAGTTTTTTCTGGAGTGTAAGTTAACAAGGTGATAAACAAATTATGATAAACATAGCTCCTAAGTGTGAGGTGATGGTAAATACTGCTAAAACCCAGTGTACTTCAGAATTTGAAGTTAGTGTTTCTTTTGAAGAGCTCTCCTAATAAAAGATTGAAGGTGAATCTCTTCTGATGATGAGAGCACAAAAGATGTACCTGTATATAGTTGACAGCAGGATTCAATTCTTCTGGCTTGACCTGTCAAAATGAGAAAACACAACTAAAAAATGAAAAGTTGTTGATACGACCATGAGCAGGATAAGCGGCTTTAGCTGCATATTGCAAATGACGAGAGATGAAAATTGAGATGAGATAAATTTTTAGTGGACATCTGAAATACAGAAATCACCAACCTTGGCAGAATCCATGATTAGTTTGACGTTTCCGTATTTTTGATCATACTTTTCATTCAGACGTTGTGAAATCTCAGGTAGGGAAGTCAACTTGGGTTCTTTGTATATAAACTCTTTACCATCGTTGCTTTTGAAAACCTAAAGAAAAGAGAGAGAAAGAGAAAGTTCTTTTAGACGACAACATTATACTTTACGTTATAATCTCTAAAAATAAAAGTTATTTTCAAAGCATTTCCTATCTTACCCTTCCATAGAAAGCCACTCGATAATATCTTCCCAACATTCGTTTTCCAGTTTCCATGACGGCAACCACCTTTTCATAAGATTCTTTCAATGTACCGTACGCAATCGCTAATAACTATAACGAAATATTGATAAATGTTGAATCTATTGATGGTGTAAATTTTGACCATATAATTTGTTTTGTTCTAAAATAACCCTCAATCTTAAGTTTGACAAACGAAGGTATATCGGATCACCGCCTGATTTGATATCTCCAACATTTTGCTGATAAAATCTTCAACTTACCGGGAAATTGCGCTCCAACTCGTAAAGAGGTATAGCGATCTTGTAAATTTCACCCATTAGTTCATAACGTTCCGACATCCTGATTCGATCAGCACTCACTTCAAGCAAATCTATCAAGTTTTTCTGGTGAAAAAAGAAATGCAAACTTTGGTACAGTCTAGGGGAATAACTAACCCTTTCTGAATGAGTTGACCAAAGGGTGGGAGGATACTTGAGGATTCATTCGAGGATTCATGATTCCATTTAAACCGTTGATTCACGGGTCAGAAAGCCATTTTCTACTCAAATTCGTTTATTAAATTGACACACGATGTATGCTATGGGAATGCAAATGTTTATAAAAAGAGCCCAGTCTGGGAACAGACAAATTTTTGCCTTTGTTTAATGTGAAAAAGGACATCGTAGGGAGCAAATGGGTTGGAAACAGAAACAAATAGAGGTCAACAACAAACTTACAGTTCTGTAGATAAGCTCACTATTATCTCCACCATCATCGACTGTCAAACTCTCATCAGGAACAATATTCGATGACATGTTTCGAAACAATGAACTTCCGCCTGGATATTCGCCTCGTGACTTCAAATATTCCGCCACTAAAGCTGCTGAGTGAATGTAACACATCGCTGACTGAAAGTAGAAATTTATGAAGTGATGCTAATATCAACAACATAATTACCTTTAGATAATTGTAAACAGTTTAACTGAACATCGAATGTTCTGCTCATAAAACTGTCCGAGAAGCTTTTTCCGACGGAGAAGGGCAGGGAAGTATGTCTTTTTACACTTGATTTCTTACAATTTCCATTTCATTTCACACACATACCTCAGAGTAGTCTCCATGTTTTTCGTGTATAAGAGCCATACTTTGTAGCCACGTTTGACGTAGTTCTGGGGTACTGGAATAAGATTTGGCGAGGCTGTATTGGAGGTCAACCAAGACTTCATGATCATCTTCGTGTTCCTATGGAAAGAAATATGGCCGGTTACTAAGCTGAATCTAAAACGGGAGAATATTTTCATTCTGCTATTGTCTTCTAGTTTCTTAAACCTCGAGTTTTATGGTAGGTGGAACATAAACAAAGAGTATCAATAAACATGAGAACCAATAACTAACGAGAAAATTTGAGTGTACCTTCATTTGAGCAGTTGCCAATAAGACAGTGTGTACTTTCTTGATCAAATCACGAACTTCTGCTGGAAACTCTGTGCTCTGTTCCAAAAGAATGAAAATGATTAATAAGAGTTGGTCATAATTACTGTCACAAGGCGATTTTTAAAATGACTTAAACTATGAAAAGCTATGAATTTGTTAGGTACGCAGTTGAGAATAGAATTTACATCACATTTTCAATGCTTTTTCCGAACAATGACTTACTTTCATTCCTTTGTCATCAACCGAATAGTTTTTCAAGATAATGAGTGATTGAAGCATGGAATGTCTGTTCATACCAGCTGCTATCAGTTTGGAAACGGCTACGATGACCTGGAATAGAGAAAAATGAAAGATGAAAGATTATTATGTTAGTAAAGTCAGAATTATTCGTCTTTTTTTTAAATTGCTGATTTGAATCTTAACCAGTGAAGAAATAGTTAAAATCCATTCCCATTAAAAAAAACTACAGTTAAATTTCATTCCATTCACTACCACCGAATTCAAAGTTGCTACTGGCATTTTGACGATTTTTACCTGATGATGAACTCTTGCACATCCTTTACCACTGAACTCATAATTACTTCGCATCAATAAGTACATGAAACAGCACGCCTGTCAATAGAAGAAGGGAAACATGGTTAAATCAGAGGTTGTGTGAATATATTTTCATGGAATATATTTCAAAAATCAAATGAATTAAACAGTTTAAAAAGAATTGATAAAAAATTCATTTACCTGAGTTCGAACACTTTCGATTTTGGAATTGCAAAGTCGTAAAATCTAAAACAAAAGAAATATAGAAACTGTGAATCAACCAATCACTGGTAACTTTACATTTTACAACCAAGTTACAAAAACTGAAGGTGCGACCTGCAATAATACCTCTAGACCAAAGCCAAGTTTTTGGACAAAGAGACATTAGACAGATTTTATCTCAGCTGAGGTAGAGAACTACAAAATAAAAGCAGCGTACCTCATAACAAAGCACTCCACAGACGTTGGCTGATCCGTGGAAGAGAACAGAAGAGAATTTATGCATGAAACTTCTAAGTGAAGCGAATACATATTTCATCACTTCTTCTGATTGACCGATCCGTAAGAACGTCATCAAAACGTTAAATAACTTCTTCATTAACACATTGTCGCCATCGTCTTGCTCCAAGTGAAACTGAAAGATAAGGATGCAACAATGCAACAAGACTGTAAATCTCCGAAGTGTGCAACAAAAACTATAGTTTGGTAACCTCCCCCCTTCTAAACATAGAATGGCACCTTAAGACTTCGGTTTGTGAGTATTCTTCAAGGAAGTGGCGCAGCAAGAAAGGGGATCCCTTTTGACAGCTGGGGATCGACATGAAGCGTAATTTGTCTGTACTTTTGTATATTCAAAATGAAAATTTGATCAATTTACAACGCAACTCTTTTATTATTAGGCCAATCTTATCGTAATACTACTTTTTGTCATTTTTGTCAAAAATTATTTCGAAACTAAAAGTCATGAAAATATTGGGCATCATAAATCTCCGAGGGTTGGGCGGGGGTGTTAAGAAGGGGATAATTTGCCGGAGTCAGCGTTATATGGACATTGTGAACATTAGATAAAGGTTGGAACAATGCACGTACCAGCTGGGATAGAGGAAATCACATTACAAAAGGGTTGGAGAACCTGTCTATTTGAAAAAGATTCGATCTACACGTGACCGACACATTACTCATGCTTTATTTCACCTCTATTTTGTCAAAATAGGTTTATGAGTCTATTCAAAATGCAAACCTTAAAATGAGTTATGAAGAGTTCAATCATATCGAGTACAGTGACTGCAACTTCGTTCGCCAAGTTGGCTTCTAACAATGATTTCTTCTCCAACTCATAATCAGAAATGGAAAATTGACTTGCACTGGCTGTAAAAATTAAAGGTTATTCGATAATTATTTAAAAATTACACTTACGCTAGGACAAAATTGCATAAAATGTGCTACAAAAACAAAGTATAATTAGAACACGAGACACTTCTTAGGTTTACCAACCAGCAAGAAGAAAAAGATACTCACAGCTACTTAGTTGACGTCGGTGCGAGTTGCCAACAGATAATCGAGGTGATGGGCGAGTCAAAGAGGCGTATTTGTTCTCGAAAAACTGTTTTGTTGATTCTGCTGTAACATTTCTGTATGGAAAAGAATGACAATGGAAGCTAATGTGGCTTCATTCGCAAAGATGGATTATTATTAACTTCTGGATCAGGATCATACTTTAAAGAAATAACCAAAGACCTTCTTACAGTTGTAGGTTCGATCAAAAGAACACAAAAAGGTTCAGAAATTATATCAAATTTCTGAGACTTACGTTTTCTCCAAGTTTGCACTTCCGTTGTACTTCAAGCGTTTTACACATTGTCTAAGGGTAAAAGAATAGTACAAAAGAAACTTACATTTTGAGCAAGTTCAGCAGTGCAGAAATTATGATAGCAGCAAAATCTACCTAAAAGCACTAAGTTCAAAGACATGAATTAACTTACTCCAGGAGATCAAAGAAGTCAATGATGGCCAAAAACTTTGCGAAATGTTTTTCACATTGGCGATAATAAAAAGTAGCCGCATTGACGTGAGGACGTTTGATGGGCGTCGTCAAGATCTCTCGCCACCAGTCCACAACGATTGCTGTAAAAAGGAACAAACGAAGTCAGAAGATTGTGGATTCAAAG